>NC_089837.1:537536597-537836597 GCF_035609145.1 Eleutherodactylus coqui | reverse complement strand
AAATATAATTAATCCAGTCAACGTTTTTATTTACCGTAATGATTGGGAAAATGGACTCGAATCCAGCTTTAACTTGGTCCCTAGCTTTATACTCATCAGGTACCCCCCTTGGCTGTCCTATGGCGTCAATGTACACGTGTAAATCGAAACTACCGCCAGGAGCCTCTCTTCTCACTCTATGGTAACTATTGGGGGTAACCTCATTATCCTCAACATTATCTGACAGGATGTGGAGGGGCATAAGGGCTTTTGCTAAGGCACACTCCCCTGTCCAATTACCTTCCAGATGGGTCCTCAACCTCATGTCTCCACAAAGCCAGTAAACGTCTCCTAAGGACTGGACCTGATTCTGCGTCCATTCCCCTCCCAGTGTACTGTAGGAGGAGCAATACCCGTTGGTAAAGTTCCCCAAAAATCTCCCCCCCCCCCCTTGTCTGTTTGCATAGCAGGTGTAGTTTTCGGGGTAGATTGTAATACTCTCCCCGGGGCGAGGCACTTGGGTGATTATGGGGTATTCCCTTTTCCACTTCTCACAGCACTACCACACACGTAACAGTTAGACTTGTTGCTCTTGTTGGCGTTGTACCTCATCCACTCTAACCAGAGATTCTGGTCAGAGTAGCCAGTCTCTACTGTCATGACGTCTTCAAAGGTAGGGTCAGCTATGGCCATCATGTTCATCAACGTCTTTATTTTGGGGCACAGGGGGTTAAATATAGGCACGGGACTAGGAGAAGGCCTACATTCGAGAGCATCTACCATATCCCTTATTTTAAACTTCCCTAAGGGATCTGTCCTCCCGTACCGGTATGTCCCCAAACAATAAGTCCCCTCGTCTCCCGGGCTTGGATTTTCTATGGTTAGTGTAAGAACCATATTAAAGCCAAGCAGCATACTAAGTTCAACCTTCCGATTCCCACTATCCTTATTATTCTTAAGGAGGGTCATACGACTAATTAGGGATTTCCCGCTCTTATCTTTCTTATTTAAGGCACTTCGCGGTTTGTAGGACCAGTCTGTTCCTGTGTTCCATCCCACTGATCCCCAATAGCGACAGTCTTCTCCCCAGACGTTATCAGTGACACAAATATATTGAATTCCCCGGATGTACAAGTCATATAGCCAGCTGGACCGGGCTGAATCCGGCCCATGGTGGGGTTTTGTTTCTAGACACGGGACCACAGTACAATAGTCGAAGGAATATGTGGCCACCTGAGTGTTGGATGAGTTATACCAAAAGGTAACAGTACCCTCATATTCCTCCGACCAAGGATTCCAGTTGCCACCCTCCTCTCTCGTGATTACTGCTCGAGACCCACCTCCCACTCTGACGAGTCGCAACCACAATAATGTCCACAGCATGACTAGACCTGGTCTCCCAGATCTGGAGCTTTCTTACAGTGGGAAGCGTGGATCCAGGTGGGTCTTCCGGCTAGTTTCACAGCTGTGGCAGTAGTCAGAAGCACCTGGTAGGGACCATCAAATCGAGGCTCGAGGGAGTGCTTCCTGAGGAACTTCTTGACATACACCCAATCCCCAGGCTTCAAGGTATGGGTCCCGGTGTCCAATTCTGGATCTGGAATGGAAGAGAACACCTGTGCATGGACCTTGGTTAGTTCTTTGGCAAGGGAAGTCACATACTTAGTCAACACATCAGATTGCAGTTGTAACTGTTGGGTGTAGTAACAACCAAACCTTGGGGCTGACCCAAACAGGATCTCATAGGGGGATAGTGCGTGATCCCCCCTGGGTGTATATCTCACACTAAATAGGGCTATTGGGAGACAGTCTGTCCAGGGTAGCCCTGTTTCCTGCGTCATTTTGAGCATTTTGCTCTTTAGTGTGCCATTAAGTCTCTCTACCTTTCCACTACTCTGGGGGTGGTAAGGTGTGTGGAACAGCAGACTGCTACCAAGGGCCTGCCAAATTTCTTTGGTGACGTTGGCAGTGAACGCTGGACCTTGGTCACTTTCGATGACCTCTGGGATTCCGAACCTGCAAACGAGTTCTGAGAGTAGTTTCTTAGCAGTAGTCCTTGCAGTCATATTGCTCACTGCGTATGCTTCTGGCCAGCCGGAGAAGACATCTACCACTACTAGGGCGTATTCGTATTGCCCACTCTTTGGCATTTGGATGTGGTCAATCTGGATCCGTTGAAAGGGATACACGGGTCTAGCGAGGTGTTTTGCAGGAACCTTCTCCATACGCCCTGGGTTACATTCTGCAGAAGTAATGCACGATTTACAGTATCGGTCAGTCAGAACTGAGATTCCAGGGGCCACGTAGTACTTCTGAATAAGGGCGTTCATCAGCATTTTGGATAAGTGCGTGGGTCCATGAGCCCATTGTACCACTGCCGGGTACAAAGATCTTGGAAGACAGGGTTTCCTTGAGATTTGATACAGCCCTCTTCTGTCTTTGGTAGCCCCCTTATCTTCCCAGATTTTCAGCTCTTCTTGCGTAACTCTCACCTGTGCTTCTGAGAGACTTCTTACATCTGGGGTGGTAGACACTTCTGGTCCCGTCTGAGCGACCATTTCCATTGGCTGATCCTCCACCCGAGTCTCACTTCCTTTGTCTGGACCTGCTGCTGCTTCTTTAGCTGCCTTGTCAGCTAGATAGTTCCCTCTAGCTTCTGGTGAATTTAACTTTCCGTGAGCCTTGACCTTTAGCACAGCCACTTGGGTAGGTAGAAGTAGCGCATCCATCAGTTCTCCGATAGTCTCATGATGTTTCACTGGAGTACCAGCTGTCGTCAGGAATCCCCTGGTTTTCCATATTAGTCCAAAGTCGTGTGCCACTCCAAGACCATACCTGGAGTCCGTGTAGATATTTGCAGTCTTCCCTTTGGCCAATTTACAGGCTGAAATCAGGGCTTGCAGTTCTGCTTCTTGTGCAGACATCGTTGGAGGCAATCTCTGAGCTTGGAGGATGGTGTCTTCCGTAGTGATTGCATACCCCGTGTGAAACCTTCCCTTGCTGTCCGCGTACCTGGAACCGTCAATAAAAATTGTAAGTTTGGGATTCTGCAGTGGGGTATCTAGGACAGTAGGTAGGTGTGAGGTTTGTTGTTTCATGAGCTCAAAGCAATCATGTTCGGGCACCCCCGGATCATTTATTTCTTTTTCCTCTTCTGACTCTACACCCCCCTCAGGAAGTGGGAGGAGAGTGGAGGGGTTAAGTATATGGCATCGGCGTAGAGTCACATTATCCGGCAGGAGGAGCGAACATTGCAGTCTGAGGTGTCTTGCTGCTGAAAGATGTTTTGGTTGCGTTTGATTGAGGAGCTTGGACAATCAAAGGGTGTCCCAAAACAAGGTCCGAAGTTTTGTCCAACAGGACCTGAGCAGCAAAAACAGCGCTTAGGCAGGAGGGCCCTCCACGGGCTACTGTGTCTAGCTGTGCAGAGTAGTAGCCAACTGGCCTCATTCTGGGGCTGTGAGATTGGGCAAGGACACCCGTCGCATGTCCCTGCCGTTCGCTGACAAAAAGGTGGAAGTCCTTGTTATAGTCCGGCAGGCCCAATGCAGGGGCTGTGGAGATGGCTGTCTTCAAAAGATAGAAACTTTCAAGCGCCTCGGGTCCTAGAAGAAATGGATCCGTCTTTAAAGCATCATACAGAGGTTGCATCAGTAGAGAGGCTTCTGGGATCCATGATCTGCAGTAGGAGATTAGGCCAAGGAAAGCCTGTAACGCCCGCGCGGAGTTTGGCACTTGTATCCTCTGGACTGCCAGTATCCGTTCGTGGGTGAGGTGCCTGGCCCCCTGCGTGATGCAGTGACCAAGGAAAACCACCGAAGGGGAGCACCACTGGAGCTTGGATAGAGATGCTTTGCAACCTTGGTCGGCCAGGAAGTAAAGCAGGCTTTCCGACGCCGCTTCAGCTGTGGGGAGGTCATCGGCGCACAGCAAGAAGTCATCAACATATTGTAGGAGAACCACCGTAGTGTGTTCAGATTGCCATGGTGCGAGGATAGACGCAATGGCTTTCGCGAACTGACTTGGAGAATTCTGGGCCCCCTGAGGCATCACGGTCCATGTATATTGCCGGCCATCATGGGTGAAGGCGAAGAGAAATTGGCAGGATGGGTCCAACGGGATGCTGAAGAAGGCATTTGCAAGATCCACGACTGTGAAGTATGTGGCGGTGGGCGGTACCCCCGCCAACAGGGTATGTGGATTAGGCACAAGAGGTGTGTCCAAAATGGTGGCCTCGTTCACTGCTCGGAGGTCCTGCACCATACGGTATTTCACCGGCATCCCCTTGGGTGTCTTCTTCTTTACTGGAAACAATGGGGTGTTGCAGGGAGATTCACAGGGTATGAGTGCCCCATTTTCCAAGAGTGCCTTCACTTGCCCTGCGATAGCCTGTGAGACAGCAAGCTTAAGTGGATATTGCGGCCGACCTGGGAGGCTGGCTCCAGGTTTCAGTTTAACTACCACAGGGGGCACTCGGAGTTTACCGATGTCTTCCGGGCCTTTGGACCACAGTTTATCTGAAATTCGCTGGAGGACATCGGCCGGCACTGTATTAGGGTTTTCCGTACTGACTGCAAGGAGTAAAGGTTCTGATGCCAGAATCATCGTATCTTCTTCCGACAAAGGGGATGACACCTTTATTCCTCCATCCTCGGTATAGGTGATGGTGGCTTGCAACTTGGATAGCAGGTCTGCTCCCAGCAGGTTCAGCGGAGATGTCTTGTGGATCACAAACCGTGCTAACACATTAGGGAGAGAGACAATCTGTAGGGGTTTTGAAAGGCGGTGAGAGGTAGGACGTCCTTCTATGCCCATGGTCAAGATTTCGACATTGTCCAGCAGGGTCTTGAAAGGGAAATCAGCTTCCTTAATCACACTTCTGGCTGCACCTGTTTCCAGGAGGAAGGTAGTGGGACGGCCTGCAACGGAGAGGGTAACTTGGGCTTGTGGACCCGGCAGATCAATGTTGGTATCCCGCTGAGACATGGCCATAATGGACGCAGGCTTGCCACTGTCCTATTGTAGAAGGTCAGTGGCTGGAGGAGGTGGGGGAGGAAGTTGCTCTCTGGTACTTTGGCCGGAACGTCGCCTTCTTGGGGCGCGGCAGTCACGGCGGAGATGTCCAGGGCGACCACAATTGTAACATGTACGCAGGTCTGGTTGTCCAGGCTGTGGCACCCGAAACCTCTGCAGGGATGGGTCCTCTGACAGCATTGCCAGTGAGTGTCCTTTTCCTTCTAGTCCCTTTGCTACCAGTAACAGCATATCCATGGACAGCGTCTTGTATTCCGGACGAGATGTGATGAGACCTTTCCGTATGGGTTCACGAAGTCCCGACACAAAGGCAGATGAAAGCATTTGGGCATGCGCTTTGGTTTGCGTGGAGAAGCCTAGGTCATTAAATAACTGAATCAGGCGAGTGTGGTACTTCTCCACAGATTTCCCCTTTTCCTGGGTGACGTCTTGGATGGTGGTCGCTTGATCTGCAAGACGAACCTGGGCCCACACCTTGATCTGTTCACAGAACTGAATACCGGATTCATATGTAATGTCGCTCTCCACCTTCAGTGGGTCCAGGTGCTTTTCAATCACTGGCCAGTAGGTGTCTCCTGCTTTAACTTCAGTAAGGGCCTGGAGGTCCTTCCAGGTAGCACTAAAATTCTTCTGAATTTGCACCAGTCTCCGGTAAAAAGGCATCGGCTGTCTCTCCGGGTCAGGGAGACTGGTGTTAAGGGTGGATGCTTGAGTAGGAGTAAAAGAAACGTACAACACAGGAGCATAAGCTGGAGGCCGGACTCCTGCGGACTTGGGAGGCTGTTGGCTGTGGGCTAAACATGCGGGCCCTGGCATCCGGGCCCGCTGGTCACCATTTGCGTTAATGAAGTGTTCAAGGTGGTCCTGCGCACTTCGGATATCTCTCTGTACTCCTTGGAACTCCCCCAGGAGGCTACGGGTTACATTAGCACTAGAGGGGGATGGATCTGCCCATGGATGGAGTCCGTAGCCAGGGGCAAGGCTCGGGCAACCATCTTCCCCTAACATCATGAGGGGAAGGCTGCCAGAATTGAACTGGTTAGCTGGTTCAACAGTGCCTTCTAGGGATAGAAGCACAGCACTGGATGGCACATGAAAAAAGCCATCTGCATGCAACACTGGATACAGGGACGTCAGAGAATTAGGATTCCCGAGTGTAGCAAGATGGCCGCCGGAGGAGGAAGGGGCAGGGCCTGGGGCGGCAGCACTTCCAGGTGAGGCAAAATGGCCGCTGGAGGAAGGGGCGGGGCCAGGTGAGGCAAGATGGCCACCAGAGGAAGGGGCGGGGCCAGGTGAGGCAAGATGGCCGCTGGAGGAGGAAGGGGCAGGGCCAGGGGCGGCAGCACTTCCAGGTGAGGCAAGATGGCTGCTGGAGGAGGAAGGGGTGGGGCCAGGTCCTGTCCCGGATGGGGAGGGACCGGAAGTGATGTTACCGACACTAGAAGTGGGCACAAAGGAGGAAGTAACATCACGGTAGGGGCGGGGCGCCCCACAATTACTGCAGACCTCACGCCATGTGGGATTTTGAACATTACAAACAAGGCAAGTCCAGCAGGGATGGCCGCCATCATAGGGAGGGGGTGTAGTGGACACAAAGGCATTACATTGTTCATGATACAAGTAATACACATCCCCCCCCCCTCCTTCACCTCCTTCTCCACCCAATTCTGCTCGTGTATCCCTTTTGCTACCCTATACCACGCCTCAGCAGACTGCAGCACCCCCCTGTCTGCCAGAGCCCCCTTTTTGTCCCTCAAAACTTTCCTCCATTGTTCTGGCTGTAATCTACCACCCCTAATCTTCTCCTATCCTGCAACTTTCCTGATCCTCTCCCATTGTTCAGCAAACTCTGCTCCCTCCCTTTTCAGCAACCAAATCACAAGCTCTATGGCCCTTGTCCTTGCTCACTTTGTTCCCCATTCTCTAAACAACCTGCGTCTATGCCTAACCTTCTCAATCTGCTCAACTCTATTCTACCTACCAAGTCTATCCTATCCGAAGTTTCTGGACACAGTAGTGTTCCTCTTGTAAAATCTGCTTTCTTCAAATCCTTCCAATATAACCCCTCTTTCCCACTCAGATCACAATGCACATTAATTCTATAACACCGAACAGACGGTACAGACGGGATTACTGGAGAATACCCACAACGGCTCAAGGTATATGGCTCACCTACCTTTGCAACAGCCCACTCTCCACTAGTAATCCCCAACAGCACTCCCTGCACACAGTTTGGACAGGACATTTAGCTATACACAGAGACTGACGATTATATTCAGTGACCAAAGACCTCAACAATATCCGGAGACGTCAGCCGTCACAAAGCACGGCTATAATTCCCACGTATCCCTCCCTTTGTACAAGAGCATATACCGTGCTCAATCATACAAATGAATACGCGTATTTTAAATTTACCTGCCCGCTCTCCAAGCGTATTAGAGCAAACGTGCCCTATTACCTAGGGGAGGGCGGCCCTTGGGTGTTGCACCCTCAAAGCGTATAGGAACACAGACTATGTCCGGCTATACACTCAAGTCCGCCCCTCTACACACAAAAGGTTAATCCTCACAGAATTTGTCTCTTGGTCTTAGATACACAGTCTTTAACCGTCTCAGACACAACAGCCACAGCATACAGAATACGCCTAGACAGGTAACATGGTGGTTTTCGGGTAGACAGAACTAGAGTTATTACCTGCCTTTCAGTGAAGGTCTAGTCTGGATAAGATACAGGCAGATTAACAGTTAGAAATCAGCTTGACACAGGTAGATAAAGCAATCTTACCGTGTTCTGTAGATTTTTGGGCCCCTGAGTTCCGCGTGTTATCTGCCGGTCTCTATACGTTCCAGACTCTGACTTCACAGATCCACCTGCCCACCCAGGGATGCCAATTGAGCTGGAAATATGGTTTTCTCCAGCAGGCTTTAGGGTATTCTGTAGCTTCCTGGTTGTGTAAAAAAAACAGTATGCGCACACTGGCCAAATTAGACGTAAGGTATCAGTCTCATGTCCAAAATGGCTCTGAACAGAAAAGCCCAGGAAGCCTCATTTATTGAAACACATAATACCTGCCCTTTATGGGCGTTTAACAGATTACATCAGTAACATATATATATTCTTATTCGCTGGGTTATATAGAATTCCCCGCCTCCCCCTCCCACACCTCTCTCAAGTCCAGTGTACATAGGAGCCTTTGTCTTAACAACATGCGGTTAAAACTGAAAGTATCTCTTTGTTGGAGAAGTTTCTGTGTGGGGGATGGGAAAGGGCTGGAAAAACACCCAGTATTGAATACAGGTATACATGTAGTACTAGGACTTTTAACTCTTAGAGGCTGCTTGTGGAACTTATGTATTAAGCTAACATTATACCACACATCTTTCACCATGCCATTGTCCAGCAACTACCATGATGAGATTGTGTGGCCATTAACCTCCACAGAGTTAAAAGTCATTACAGTAGCGTAATACATTTGGTTTATACAAAGACATTTTATACTAACTAATTATCATGTCTACTACAGCAGCATATGGATTTTTATGTGTGATGCTGGATTGTATGATGCTGTTACTCTACAGGGCATTAATAGGAAAAAAAATCCCTTTGGGCGGCAGAACAACCCCTTTAATCATTCAATGGGATACCATAATATTTGTATAGTATGGTAATTATGAGAAACATCGATTTACATACTGATCACAGAGGGTCATTCGCACAGAAAATGTCGTCTTTCTTGAACAAACGGAGAAATCTCGTGTAGTATTTTACGTCTTTACTTGGTTTCTACACTGTTTTCTGTTTGGTGGCCGGAACAGCAGCTTCTAGTCCCTCTCATGAGGCAGTTTCCAATGGCCTTGGATCGCCCTGGGGTCCGGTGGGATGGGGGGAGTGTTAGGGAGGGGGTAGGTGAAGTGGATATGTTTGTTACAAGAGACTGACCAGGAGCCGTTTTGCCTTATGGTCGGGGTTCCCTGCCCCTTGCTGGCTCTCCGTTCACCGCTAGTCTGCCCAGGATTCCCCTCAGTTCCTCTTTTAGGTGCCATTCTGTATACCTAAAGGGGATTATTATTGTGGATATTTCCGCCCCTGAGAAGTGGGAGGTGAGAAATCCCTTCCATTTTTCAGTGTGTTTTTCACCACTATCCTTGTGCCTCTCTACGTCTTTTCTTTCCAAGCTCATTATGTGAGTTGGGCCACCACTTCTGCCACCTTGTAGAGCGTCTGTGAGAGACAGTGTTGTAGGATTGTACATTTGGCAGCTGGGAGGAACGTATGTACGAAGGGTGGGATGGGTGGTTCAGTCATGCCTGTCATCTCTTGCTGTTCGGTATGAAACAGTAGGGGGAGCCTCTTTACACCTATTTGTATCTTCCATTTATATAGGATGTATTGTGTGGGGGAAATTATCTAGGACCCCATTATTGTATGGTATCACCTTTAAATTCTACAGTCTCAGATATTCATTTTCTCAGCCACAAACACAACATTAACAGATATGCCCCTTAGACATTGCAATAACTCAGAATAACTAACAAAGTAATAAAACCCCACCTGGTGACTAGTCAGGAGATGGGTGAAGTACAGATATAAGATTGATAAGAGAGAGAGAGCTACAGATTGATAACCAATAAATTTACCTTAAAATAAAGCCATAAAAAGTAAACACACAAATAGCTGAATCATTATGAAATGTTAGATGTTTAGACACGTATAAGGAAATAACAGAATGGCTGAAGGATGGAAAATGTTAGGTATCATGATGGACTTTGATTGAACATGTGGCATTATTGAATGATGTAAACTAAATATGTAATGTTTGGCTCAGAATCAACGTCACTTTAATTATATGATAGGTCTATAAAAGACCTCTTGTAATGTCAATAAAATCGAAGTAGATGAATTGTACACTCAATGCAGCTGTGCATATTGTCTCTCTTCCTACCGATCGGTATTACTTAAACAATGATGAGTACTCATTACAATTTGGACGCCGGATGACATACTAAACGGAGTTTTTCCCTAACAAACTTGGTGCCGAAAGCCCTTATCAAGGCAGAGATCTTTCCCCTTGGACCCCGGACCTAGCAGTGAGGAGCAAGGATACCAGGAAACCACAGATTTAAAAACAGCGCTGAAACAAGGTAAGAGATTTTTATCTTACCATACAATCTGTGCTTTTCTGTAAATTCTCCTCTTTCCGTCCGGAGCCGAGTGGGTAAGTGTTTTTATCTCTTTTAAAAGCCTGATTTTCAAAGAACCTGTAAAAGGGATCTGGTATGTCATTTTGGCGGGTGAGAATGTTGCGTCCCATGTTTTATGTTTTATAATGATTCCCCTCAGCATATACTAGAGCGCTGCTAAGCTTACTACTGTACTTTGTCCTCTTAATTTGGGTGTGTATGATTACGGAATCCTGTAGACAGGAAAAGCGCTTTGTTACAAAGATCCCCTTTAAACTGCGCCTTGGGAAATAAAATAGCAAAAAGGCTATTTTATATAGACTATATATATATATTTATATATATTTTGGTTGGAGAAACACCCTTCTTAGGTAAAGGGTAGGAATTAAGGCCAGAGGAATAGAAAGCGGGAGGAAGTACAGGCAAAAATGCTCTCACTTCCCTGAATAGCTTACATGGCCATATGCCATGCTCAAAGTCTGTGCCAAGGAGGCCACATTTCAGGCGCTTGACCAGTCGGTCAGGATTTGTTGCCGTAGCTGGGATGTTAAACAGGCCTCTCTCCATACCTCGCTCTCTACATGTTTGTGTAGTGTGTTCCAGTTTTGAGTGTGCTTGGTCTTTAAGTCGTCGCTTTGTATGACTTTTTTCCAGTGTGTAAAGACTTTGTGTGTACCTGGCTCATTGGATTTGCCTCTAATGGTTTTCTGTATTGTTTATAGTGATGGTGCCGTATGCATCTGCTCAGTGAAGGTCGCATTGGCCTCTCTTGTTATGTTAGCTGACCTGCTCTTACAGAAGGAAAGGGCCTGTTTCATTTGTGAGAATTGTGTTGGAGGTAGGTTGAATTAATGTTGTAGTTCTAGTTGGGTGAGCCATCTTCGCTCTGTCATGCATGAAGTGGACAATATGGTTTGGGCCATTCACGTGCCATGTCTTGTATACCTTGTCCTCCTGTCCCCTGCAGAAGTATGGGTGACCTATCAGGGGCACATTCCTAGATATGAAGAAGGGGAGGCCGTAGGATCCCTCCATGTAATTATGGTGTCTCTTAGTAGCTGGGATTTCTTTATGCCTGCTGGGAGGGTTGCATAGCCTGTATGCAGGCAAGGTCCCAGTGTGCCGCTAAGTTGGATTCAATTTCTCTGCAGGAATACACAACAGTCTTCTTTATCTAGCCTATGTGGCGGGTTAGGCAAGCTACATCGTAACTTCTTATATTTGGAAAATGTATTCCTTCCTTAAGTTCCTCACCTTTGTCCAGCATTAGCTTCTTGAGTGAGATGCGGGGTGTTCTGCCTGCCCAGATAAATTTAGTGAATTCCGAGTGTAAGTGGGTCACGTCTCGGTGTTTGAACAGTAGGGGGATCGTTCACATTGGATATACTAGTTTTGAAAAGCTCTAATACAGGAAAGCAATACGTCATTAGTCACGAGGTTTAATCTCATTGGGTTAGAAAAACATTAAGAATGGTGCTTTGTTGAACAATCAGCGCAGCGAGAATAAATATGTGAAATGTCCTTCAAATGACTATTCTCTCTTGTGCGTTTGGATGATCGCAGCGTCTTATCAGCACGATTTGCTCTTTTCCCAAAGCTCAGGACATGGGGGAGTTTTTTCTGATAGCGGCTGTACCAGGCAAATGTTCTCGGATGAATAGAAAGAAATAAACAAATCATTAGACATTGCACCGAATATCCTGCTGTAAAGTTATTTTTGCAAATTTATTGTTTCACTACACACAAGCTTATTTACATCTTATAATGCTCCATTTTGTATCTAGCGGCCATTTTGAGACAGATTCTTCCATTTTATGGACCTGTACCTTCTCACTGTGATGTGAGAAATACCTGTGATGCCCCTTCATAAAAGGGAGGGGGGAGGGCTGCTCCTTATCTCCTCCCTTGGATTCCTTAGTCCAGCCAGAGATATTGATAGTCTATTCTAGTTGCGTTTCCTGTAAATCACGTGTTCACATAGCGACATACACCTGGGGTGTAAACATATGTTAACCCCTTAACGACTGCCCCATCAGGAAACTACGTCCTCAGAAAGTGGGCTTTAATCCTAGAGGACGTAGTTTTATGCATTCTCTTAGGATTAATGCCCACTTGCCTGAGGACGTGACAGCTCTATGCTATCGGTGCCCGCAGGTAGCCGACAGCATGGAGCTGTCATCCCAGGATGTGGGCAGTCCAATGGATAGCGCCGATCGCAAAAAAGTAAAGAAAACTGTGTAAAAAGTTAGATATTCAGCTGCCCTGCTGGATCGGATCCATCAGGGCAGCTAAAAATCCTCACCCGCCTTCTCCCCGCTGCCGGCTGAAGATGTGGTCCTCCCGGACCCGCCGCCGGCCTTCTGCGCATGCGCGCCAGACGATGACATCACGCGCACGCGCAGAAGCCCGGGTGTCCCCGGCAAATTTAAAAACTCCTGGCTCCCGGCTCCTGAAGGTAGCCGGGAACCAGGAGGTGTTACCGGGGACCGCTATCGCCGCTATCCATTGGATAGCGACAATCGTGAAAAAGTTAAAGAAAGTTAAAAAAAAGTAAAGTTTCACCTCCCCTCATGGATCGGATCCATGAGGGGAGGTGAAAATACTCACCTCGGGTCCTCTGCGATGTCCCGGGACACGAAGTGCCCGTCTGCGCATGCGCGCCTGATGATTGACATCGGACGCGTGCACAGAGGGGCTCGAGCCCCGGGAAATTTAAAATCCCTCTGCTCTGGGCTGCCATGTGTAGCTCGGAGCAGAGGGATGTCACTGGGGACATGATCACTGTCATCCAATGGATGACAGTGATCATGTAAAGTAAAAAAAAGTGTAAAAAGTAAAAAAAAAAGGGTAAAAAGTAAAAAAAAAAGTAAAAAGTTTTAAAAAGTTAAAAAAGCTTGCGTTTCATCTCCCCCCACGGATCATATCTGTGAGGGAGGATGAAATGACGCACCTAAGGCCCGCGGGTTTGTCTGCGGACCTTACCCCAGCTTCTGCGCACGCCGCCGTCGCCACAATGGCAGGCGCATGCGCAAAAGCTGTGATAATTTAAAATCTCCCTGCTCCTGGCTATAAAACTCAGCCAAGAGCCTGGAGATTTCACGGAGAGCCGCGGTGAGCGGTTCCTGATCACATGATCACAGCTATCCAATGGATAATGTCGATCACGTAAAAGTAAAAAAAGGGCGAAGGTTCATCTCCCCTCACCGATGCGATCGATGAAAGGAGATGAAACTTTTTACCGGAGGCCTCCGTATTTGCACCCCGACGCGATCTTCCTCCGTGAACTTTCCCGGATTCTGCACACGCGACTGCCGGCAAAACACCGGACACATGCGCAGGAGTCGGGGAGCCCAGGAAACTTAAAATCACCGTTGGTCGCCGAGAGCCTGGAGCGGTGACGGGTGGCCTCGTTGAGCGGTCGCCGGTCACGTGAAAAAAAGGTAGCGATCTAACTTTGGCCGGTCTCACATGACCGGATAGGAATTACGGATTCCGCATGCATCTGATCCGTGGTAATACGCAGATCAATCGCATTGGATTACACAATTGCGCTCACATTAGCGGGTTGGAATTACGTAATCCACTCGCAGAAAAGAGAACGCAGCAGGTTCTATTTTACCGCGGATATCTGCAACATAAAGCCCATTGTGCTCCATGGTCGTGGATATACCCGCAGCCCATATGCAACTACGTTGTAAACGGGCTGCGGGTACCCGTGTCATCGCTAAGCGACGGTGCGGGAAATGCAAACAAAAAAAATGACCGCCCGTGTGAGTAGGAAGTTATGCGCAGTACATTACGCGGCCGTATGCCGGGTCACAGCCGAGCTCACAGCTGGGATCCGCTGCGGGCCCCCGCAAGCGGATTCCACCTACGGCTGCGTGAGCCCGGCGTTATTCAGACCGCTACCTGTAATACGCAATTTACAAGAAGCCCCGGGAACGCTCGCCTTCATGCAGTTCCAGGAGTACCTTGTTGAGCGCCTTCTGTGTGAGACCGCCGCACCTCATCGAGCTTACGGAGACTCACGGAACGCCACTTTTTACACCCCATACCCGCCACTGAGGTCAAGAAATGACCCCCAAAAAGCATGAGAGGAGGGGGGATACCGGTTTTATTGCCCCATGTACCCATCCCAACCAGCCTCCGTAATTACCCCTGTCTTTGGAAATACTACACAGTTCACATTATTACTTTTATCTAAGATTTAGGGAACGCAAAAAGGGCGCGGAGGGGTAGGGGTGTGTGTGTGTGTGTGTGTGTGTGGGGGGATATTTTTTAAGGTGTCAATTTTTATTCCGTACAAGTGGGCAATGGGGCCTGGGATTTATTCAGTTGTGCCCTGCAATCCAACGGGTGTTCCCTCCATTCTGGGCCTAGCCATGTGTCCTGTAAGTAGATTAGGGCCACAATGGGTATGTTTTTGAACACGGGACAAACGGGGGGATCCATTTTGGGGTGAAAGTCTTCATTCCTATGTACACTGTACAAAAAGACCAGTTTTTAAATTGACAAAATTGCCAAAAAAATGAAAATCGTTATTTTTTCCTTCTGCTTTGCTTAGATTTATTCAAATACTGTGGGGTCAAAATACGCAGTACACCCCTAGATGAACACGTTAAGGGGTCTAGTTTTTAAAATGGGGTCATTTGTGGGGGTTCTTTATCGTTTTGGATGCTCAATGGCTCTATAAGTGGGCAATGGGGCCTGGAATTTATTCCGTTGTACCCTGAAATCCAATGGGTGCTTCTTCTATTATAGGCCTAGCCATGTGTCCTTTAAGTAGACTAGGGCCACAAGGGTTATGGTTCTGAACACAGGACAAACGGGGGGATCCATTTTGGGGTGAACGTCTTCATTCCTATGTACACTGTACAAAAAAAACTGTTTTTAAATTGATACAACTGCCAAAAAAATGAAAATTGTAATTTTTTTCCTACTGCTTTGCTTAGATTTATTCCAAAATTGTAGAGTAAAAATACACAGTACACCCCTAGATGAATTCGTTCAGGGTTCTAGTTTTCAAAATGGGGTCATTTGTGGGGGTTCTCTGTCGTTTTGGCCGCTCAAGGGCTTTACAAGTGGGCAATGGGGACTAAATCACCTTCATGCTAAATTTCTGTTCTGAAAGCCACCGACTACTCCTTTCATTTTGGGCCCCGTTGTGCATCGAGACAAAAGATTAGGGCCACAATGGGTATGTCTCTGAACACGGGAGAAATGGGGGTATCTATTTTTGGGTGCAAGTCTTCATTCATGTGTGTGCTGTACAAAGAAAGCAGTTTTTAAAATGACAGAATTGCCAAAAAAACGAAAATCACAATTTTTTCCTTTTGCTTTGCGTGAATTCATTCAAAAACTATGAGGTCAAAATACGCAGTACACCCCTAGATAAATTCGTTAAGGGGTCTAGTTTTCAAAATTGGGTCATTTGTGGGGGTTCTCTTTGGTTTTGGCCGCTCAAGAGCTCTACAAAGGTGCTATGGGGCCTAAAACGCCTTCAAGGAAAATTTATATAAAGACACCGACTACTCCTTTCATTTTGGATCCCGTTGTGCATCCAGACATGAGATTAGGGCCACAATGGGTATGTCTCTGAACACGGGAGAAACGGGGGTATCCATTTTGGGGTGTAAATCCTCATTTTCTTGGGCACTATAGGAAAAAAATATGTCTTTAAAATGACATATTTGCAAAAATATGAAATTTTATTTTTTCTCCTCTAAATTTAATTAATTCCTGAAAAAAAACTGTGGGGTCAAAATACCCCTGACACCCCTCAGTGAATACATTAAGGGGTGTGGTTTTTAAAATGGGGTCATTTGGGGGGGGGGTATCTATTATTCTGACACTAATGAGCCTTTGCAAACTTGGCTTGGTGCAGGAAAACAAAGTGTTCCTCAAAATGCTGAAAAGTAATGTTAAATTTGTACGTCCTCTAAATGGTTAAAAAAACACAAACGTTTTTCAAATGTGCATCCAGAATAAAGTAAACAGATGGAAATATATATCTTATCAAAAATTTGTACAGTATGTTCGGACATATTTGAGATATTACAGTTGAAAATGTGAAAAAATGACAATTTTTTCAAAATTTTCCCAATTTTGGTACTTTTAATAAATATACACAAATTCTATTGGTCTCTTTTTACAACCAAAATGAAGTACAACATGTGGGAAAAAACATGTCAGAATCACTTGGATATGTAAAGCCTTTACGGAGTTATGCTACGTTGAACGATGCATGTCAGATTTCCAAAATTTGGCTCCGTCACTAAGGCGCAAACAGGCTTCGTCACTAAGGGGTTAATCATCAGCGTCGTTACATACTAGGCCAATCAGGAGTTGTTGTGATGTTGGGCGCGGTATGCATGTAATTGGTGCGTCACATTCAGTATAACTGTAGTGTACTTGCTTACAATAAACCAGAAGGGTATGGGGGTCACGGGGAGCATCCGTGAGTCCAAATATGAAGCTTCTCATCATAACCGATCTGGAGCAGACCAGTGAAATCCACACATCTACAGGATTACTTGGTTTCTCCTGCTGGGAACAATCACACAGAGCTGATACTGGGGAGCCAACAAGCAAAACCCAGAAACACGGAGGAAGACGAGGCATGGCTAACAGCCAGAAGGACAGTCCTCCCTCCAGCAGAGGGCGCTGCACAACCCACAAGAACTGCCTACAAAGAGGAACATCTTCCCCTCCTCTTCAGGCTTGAATCCCGCCCACCCAGTCACATGACAATGAGGTCATCACAGGTCCTGCAGCTCTAGGAGTGCATACAGAGCTGAAGCGGATCAGCTGTTCTCTCTGTTATCAGCCAGTGTCAAAGCATATATATATATATATATATACGCACACACACAACAGTACGGTAAGCTGACATCGGGGGCTGTTCTCTCTGTTATCAGCCGGTATTAGAGGATATATATATACAGCAGTACAGTAAGCTGACATCAGGGGTTGTTCTCTCTGTTATCAGCCAGTATCAGAGGACATAAATATATACACACACACAGCAGTACAGTAAGCTTACATCAGGGTATCAGGGTTGTTCTCTGTTATCAGCCGGTATCAGACGATTATTTTTATAGATATATATATATACATATACACATACACACACAGCAGTACGGTAATCTGACGTCGGGGGTTGTTCTCTCTGTTATCAGCCGGTATCAGAGTATGTGTGTATGTGTATATGTATATATATATACACATACAGCAGTACAGTAGGCTGACATCAGGGGTTGTTCTCTCTGTTATCAGGCGGTATTAGAGGATATATATATATGCAGCAGTACAGTTAGCTGACATCTGGTGATGTACGGTGGTGTGTAGTGTGTGAGCTGGGTGATGTACGGACAGGAGGAGGTGATGTACGGTGGTGTGTAGTGTGCGGGCTGGGTGATGTACGGACAGGAGGAGGTGATGTACGGTGGTGTGTAGTGTGCGGGCTGGGAGATGTATGGACAGGAGGAGGTGATGTACAGTGGTGTGTAGTGTGCGGGCTGGGTGATGTACGGACAGGAGGAGGTGATGTACGGTGGTGTGTAGTGTGCGGGCTGGGTGATGTACGGTGGTGTGTAGTGTGCGGGCTGGGTGATGTACGGTGGTGTGTAGTGTGCGGGCTGGGTGATGTACGGACAGGAGGAGGTGATGTACGGTGGTGTGTAGTGTGCGGGCTGGGTGATGTACAGACAGGAGGAGGTGATGTACGCTGGTGTGTAGTGTGCGGGCTGGGTGATGTACGGTGGTGTGTAGTGTGCGGGCTGGGTGATGTACGGTGGTGTGTAGTGTGCGGGCTGGGTGATGTATGGACAGGAGGAGGTGATGTACGGTGGTGTGTAGTGTGTGGGCTGGGTGATGTACAGACAGGAGGAGGTGATGTACGGTGGTGTGTAGTGTGCGGGCTGGGTGATGTACGGTGGTGTGTAGTGTGTGGGCTGGGTGATGTACGGACAGGAGGAGGTGATGTACGGTGGTGTGTAGTGTGTGGGCTGGGTGATGTACGGACAGGAGGAGGTGATGTACGGCGGTGTGTAGTGTGCGGGCTGGGTGATGTACGGACAGGAGGAGGTGATGTACGGTGGTGTGTAGTGTGCGGGCTGGGTGATGTACGGTGGTGTGTAGTGTGCGGGCTGGGTGATGTACGGACAGGAGGAGGTGATGTACGGTGGTGTGTAGTGTGTGGGCTGGGTGATGTACGGACAGGAGGAGGTGATGTACGGTGGTGTGTAGTGTGCGGGCTGGGTGATGTACGGTGGTGTGTAGTGTGTGGGCTGGGTGATGTACGGTGGTGTGTAATGTGCGGGCTGGGTGATGTACGGACAGGAGGAGGTGATGTACGGTGGTGTGTAGTGTAGGCGCTGGGTGATGTACGGTGGTGTGTAGTGTGCGGGCTGGGTGATGTACGGACAGGAGGAGGTGATGTACGGTGGTGTGTAGTGTGCGGGCTGGGTGATGTACGGACAGGAGGAGGTGATGTACGGTGGTGTGTAGTGTGCGGGCTGGGTGATGTACGGTGGTGTGTAGTGTAGGCGCTGGGTGATGTACGGTGGTGTGTAGTGTGCGGGCTGGGTGATGTACGGACAGGAGGAGGTGATGTACGGTGGTGTGTAGTGTGCGGGCTGGGTGATGTACGGTGGTGTGTAGTGTGTGGGCTGGGTGATGTACGGACAGGAGGAGGTGATGTATGGTGGTGTGTAGTGTGCGGGCTGGGTGATGTACGGACAGGAGGAGGTGATGTACGGTGGTGTGTAGTGTGCGGGCTGGGTGATGTACGGACAGGAGAAGGTGATGTACGGTGGTGTGTAGTGTGTGGGCTGGGTGATGTACGGTGGTGTGTAGTGTGCGGGCTGGGTGATGTACGGACAGGAGGAGGTGATGTACGGTGGTGTGTAGTGTGCGGGCTGGGTGATGTACGGACAGGAGGAGGTGATGTACGGTGGTGTGTAGTGTGTGGGCTGGGTGATGTACGGTGGTGTGTAGTGTGGGGGCTGGGTGATGTACGGACAGGAGGAGGTGATGTACGGTGGTGTGTAGTATGCGGGCTGGGTGATATACGGTGGTGTGTAGTGTGCGGGCTGGGTGATGTATGGACAGGAGGAGGTGATGTACGGTGGTGTGTAGTGTGCGGGCTGGGTGATGTACGGACAGGAGGAGGTGATGTACGGTGGAGTGTAGTGTGCGGTCTGGGTGATGTACGGACAGGAGGAGGTGATGTACGGTGGTGTGTAGTGTGCGGGCTGGGTGATGTATGGACAGGAGGAGGTGATGTACGGTGGTGTGTAGTGTGCGGGCTGGGTGATGTACGGACAGGAGGAGGTGATGTACGGTGGAGTGTAGTGTGCGGTCTGGGTGATGTACGGACAGGAGGAGGTGATGTACGGTGGTGGGTAGTGTGTGGGCTGGGTGATGTACGGTGGTGTGTAGTGTGCGGGCTGGGTGATGTACGGACAGGAGGAGGTGATGTACGGTGGTGTGTAGTATGCGGGCTGGGTGATATACGGTGGTGTGTAGTGTGCGGGCTGGGTGATGTATGGACAGGAGGAGGTGATGTACGGTGGTGTGTAGTGTGCGGGCTGGGTGATGTACGGTGGTGTGTAGTGTGCGGGCTGGGTGATGTAGGGACAGGAGGAGGTGATGTACGGTGGTGTGTAGTGTGCGGGCTGGGTGATGTACGGTGGTGTGTAGTGTGTGGGCTGGGTGATGTACGGACAGGAGGAGGTGATGTACGGTGGTGTGTAGTGTGCGGGCTGGGTGATGTACGGTGGTGTGTAGTGTGTGGGCTGGGTGATGTATAGACAGGAGGAGGTGATGTACGGTGGTGTGTAGTGTGCGGGCTGGGTGATGTACGGACAGGAGGAGGTGATGTACGGGGGTGTGGAGTGTGCGGGCTGGGTGATGTAGGGACAGGAGGAGGTGATGTACGGTGGTGTGTAGTGTGCGGGCTGGGTGATGTACGGTGGTGTGTAGTGTGCGGGCTGGGTGATGTACGGACAGGAGGAGGTGATGTACGGGGGTGTGGAGTGTGCGGGCTGGGTGATGTAGGGACAGGAGGAGGTGATGTACGGTGGTGTGTAGTGTGCGGGCTGGGTGATGTACGGTGGTGTGTAGTGGGCGGGCTGGGTGATGTACGGACAGGAGGAGGTGATGTACGGTGGTGTGTAGTGTGCGGGCTGGGTGATGTACGGTGGTGTGTAGTGTGCGGGCTGGGTGATGTACGGACAGGAGGAGGTGATGTACGGGGGTGTGGAGTGTGCGGGCTGGGTGATGTAGGGACAGGAGGAGGTGATGTACGGTGTTGTGTAGTGCGCGGGCTGGGTGATGTACGGACAGGAGGAGGTGATGTACGGTGGTGTGTAGTGTGTGGGCTGGGTGATGTACGGACAGGAGGAGGTGATGTACGGTGGTGTGTAGTGTGCGGGCTGGGTGATGTATGGACAGGAGGAGGTGATGTACGGTGGTGGGTAGTGTGCGGGCTGGGTGATGTACGGTGGTGTGTAGTGGGCGGGCTGGGTGATGTACGGACAGGAGGAGGTGATGTACGGTGGTGTGTAGTGTGCGGGCTGGGTGATGTACAGACAGGAGGAGGTGATATACGGCGGTGTGTAGTGTGTGGGCTGAGTGATGTACGGACAGGAGGAGGGGATGTATGGTGGTGTGGAGTGTGTGAGCTGGGTGATGTACAGACAGGAGGAGGTGATGTACGGTGGTGTGTAGTGTGCGGGCTGGGTGATGTACGGACAGGAGGAGGTGATGTACGGTGGTGTGTAGTGTGCGGGCTGGGTGATGTACGGACAGGAGGAGGTGATGTACGGTGGTGTGTAGTGTGTGGGCTGGGTGATATACGGACAGGAGGAGGTGATGTACGGTGGTGTGTAGTGTGTGGGCTGGGTGATGTACGGTGGTGTGTAGTGTGCGGGCTGGGTGATGTACGGACAGGAGGAGGTGATGTACGGTGGTGTGTAGTGTGCGGGCTGGGTGATGTACGGTGGTGTGTAGTGTGCGGGCTGGGTGATGTACGGACAGGAGGAGGTGATGTACGGTGGTGTGTAGTGTGCGGGCTGGGTGATGTACGGTGGTGTGTAGTGTGCGGGCTGGGTGATGTATGGACAGGAGGAGGTGATGTACGGTGGTGTGTAGTGTGTGGGCTGGGTGATGTACAGACAGGAGGAGGTGATATACGGTGGTGTGTAGTGTGCGGGCTGGGTGATGTACGGTGGTGTGTAGTGTGTGGGCTGGGTGATGTACGTACAGGAGGAGGTGATGTACGGTGGTGTGTAGTGTGCGGGCTGGGTGATGTACGGTGGTGTGTAGTGTGTGGGCTGGGTGATGTACGGACAGGAGGAGGTGATGTACGGTGGTGTGTAGTGTAGGCGCTGGGTGATGTACGGTGGTGTGTAGTGTGCGGGCTGGGTGATGTACGGACAGGAGGAGGTGATGTACGGTGGTGTGTAGTGTGCGGGCTGGGTGATGTACAGACAGGAGGAGGTGATGTACGGTGGTGTGTAGTGTGCGGGCTGGATGATGTACGGTGGTGTGTAGTGTAGGCGCTGGGTGATGTACGGTGGTGTGTAGTGTGCGGGCTGGGTGATGTACGGACAGGAGGAGGTGATGTACAGTGGTGTGTAGTGTGTGGGCTGGGTGATGCACGGACAGGAGGAGGTGATGTACAGTGGTGTGTAGTGTGTGGGCTGGGTGATGCACGGACAGGAGGAGGTGATGTACAGTGGTGTGTAGTGTGTGGGCTGGGTGATGTACGGTGGTGTGTAGTGTGCGGGCTGGGTGATGTACGGACAGGAGGAGGTGATGTACAGTGGTGTGTAGTGTGTGGGCTGGGTGATGTACGGACAGGAGGAGGTGATGTACGGTGGTGTGTAGTGTGTGGGCTGGGTGATGTACGGTGGTGTGTAGTGTGCGGGCTGGGTGATGTACGGACAGGAGGAGGTGATGTACGGTGGTGTGTAGTGTGCGGGCTGGGTGATGTACGGTGGTGTGTAGTGTGCGGGCTGGGTGATGTACGGACAGGAGGAGGTGATGTACGGTGGTGTGTAGTGTGTGGGCTGGGTGATGTACGGACAGGAGGAGGTGATGTATGGTGGTGTGTAGTGTGCGGGCTGGGTGATGTACGGACAGGAGGAGGTGATGTACGGTGGTGTGTAGTGTGCGGGCTGGGTGATGTACAGACAGGAGGAGGTGATGTACGGTGGTGTGTAGTGTGCGGGCTGGGTGATGTACGGTGGTGTGTAGTGTAGGCGCTGGGTGATGTACGGTGGTGTGTAGTGTGCGGGCTGGGTGATGTACGGACAGGAGGAGGTGATGTACGGTGGTGTGTAGTGTGCGGGCTGGGTGATGTACGGTGGTGTGTAGTGTGTGGGCTGGGTGATGTACGGACAGGAGGAGGTGATGTATGGTGGTGTGTAGTGTGCGGGCTGGGTGATGTACGGACAGGAGGAGGTGATGTACGGTGGTGTGTAGTGTGCGGGCTGGGTGATGTACGGACAGGAGGAGGTGATGTACGGTGGTGTGTAGTATGCAGGCTGGGTGATATACGGTGGTGTGTAGTGTGCGGGCTGGGTGATGTACGGTGGTGTGTAGTGTGCGGGCTGGGTGATGTAGGGACAGGAGGAGGTGATGTACGGTGGTGTGTAGTGTGCGGGCTGGGTGATGTACGGTGGTGTGTAGTGTGTGGGCTGGGTGATGTATAGACAGGAGGAGGTGATGTACGGTGGTGTGTAGTGTGCGGGCTGGGTGATGTACGGACAGGAGGAGGTGATGTACGGGGGTGTGGAGTGTGCGGGATGGGTGATGTAGGGACAGGAGGAGGTGATGTACGGTGGTGTGTAGTGTGCGGGCTGGGTGATGTACGGTGGTGTGTAGTGTGCGGGCTGGGTGATGTACGGACAGGAGGAGGTGATGTACGGTGGTGTGTAGTGTGTGGGCTGGGTGATGTACGGACAGGAGGAGGTGATGTACGGTGGTGTGTAGTGTGCGGGCTGGGTGATGTACGGACAGGAGGAGGTGATGTACGGTGGTGTGTAGTGTGCGGGCTGGGTGATGTATGGACAGGAGGAGGTGATGTACGGTGGTGGGTAGTGTGCGGGCTGGGTGATGTACGGTGGTGTGTAGTGGGCGGGCTGGGTGATGTACGGACAGGAGGAGGTGATGTACGGTGGTGTGTAGTGTGCGGGCTGGGTGATGTACAGACAGGAGGAGGTGATATACGGCGGTGTGTAGTGTGTGGGCTGGGTGATGTACGGACAGGAGGAGGGGATGTATGGTGGTGTGGAGTGTATGAGCTGGGTGATGTACAGACAGGAGGAGGTGATGTACGGTGGTGTGTAGTGTGCGGGCTGGGTGATGTACGGACAGGAGGAGGTGATGTACGGTGGTGTGTAGTGTGCGGGCTGGGTGATGTACGGACAGGAGGAGGTGATGTACGGTGGTGTGTAGTGTGCGGGCTGGGTGATGTACGGTGGTGTGTAGTGTGCGGGCTGGGTGATGTACGGTGGTGTATAGTGTGTGGGCTGGGTGATGTACGGACAGGAGGAGGTGATGTACGGTGGTGTGTAGTGTGTGGGCTGGGTGATGTACGGTGGTGTGTAGTGTGCGGGCTGGGTGATGTACGGACAGGAGGAGGTGATGTACGGTGGTGTGTAGTGTGCGGGCTGGGTGATGTACAGACAGGAGGAGGTGATATACGGTGGTGTGTAGTGTGCGGGCTGGGTGATGTACGGTGGTGTGTAGTGTGTGGGCTGGGTGATGTATGGACAGGAGGAGGTGATGTACGGTGGTGTGTAGTGTGTGGGCTGGGTGATGTACAGACAGGAGGAGGTGATATACGGTGGTGTGTAGTGTGCGGGCTGGGTGATGTACGGTGGTGTGTAGTGTGTGGGCTGGGTGATGTACGGACAGGAGGAGGTGATGTACGGTGGTGTGTAGTGTGCGGGCTGGGTGATGTACGGTGGTGTGTAGTGTGTGGGCTGGGTGATGTACGGACAGGAGGAGGTGATGTACGGTGGTGTGTAGTGTAGGCGCTGGGTGATGTACGGTGGTGTGTAGTGTGCGGGCTGGGTGATGTACGGACAGGAGGAGGTGATGTACAGTGGTGTGTAGTGTGTGGGCTGGGTGATGCACGGACAGGAGGAGGTGATGTACAGTGGTGTGTAGTGTGTGGGCTGGGTGATGTACGGTGGTGTGTAGTGTGCGGGCTGGGTGATGTACGGACAGGAGGAGGTGATGTACAGTGGTGTGTAGTGTGTGGGCTGGGTGATGTACGGACAGGAGGAGGTGATGTACGGTGGTGTGTAGTGTGCGGGCTGGGTGATGTACGGTGGTGTGTAGTGTGCGGGCTGGGTGATGTACGGACAGGAGGAGGTGATGTACGGTGGTGTGTAGTGTGCGGGCTGGGTGATGTACGGTGGTGTGTAGTGTGCGGGCTGGGTGATGTACGGACAGGAGGAGGTGATGTACGGTGGTGTGTAGTGTGTGGGCTGGGTGATGTACGGACAGGAGGAGGTGATGTATGGTGGTGTGTAGTGTGCGGGCTGGGTGATGTACGGACAGGAGGAGGTGATGTACGGTGGTGTGTAGTGTGCGGGCTGGGTGATGTACGGACAGGAGAAGGTGATGTACGGTGGTGTGTAGTGTGTGGGCTGGGTGATGTACGGTGGTGTGTAGTGTGCGAGCTGGGTGATGTACGGACAGGAGGAGGTGATGTACGGTGGTGTGTAGTGTGTGGGCTGGGTGATGTACGGTGGTGTGTGGTGTGCGGGCTGGGTGATGTACGGACAGGAGGAGGTGATGTACGGTGGTGTGTAGTATGCAGGCTGGGTGATATACGGTGGTGTGTAGTGTGCGGGCTGGGTGATGTATGGACAGGAGGAGGTGATGTACGGTGGTGTGTAGTGTGCGGGCTGGGTGATGTACGGTGGTGTGTAGTGTGCGGGCTGGGTGATGTACGGACAGGAGGAGGTGATGTACAGACAGGAGGAGGTGATGTATGGTGGTGTGTAGTGTGCGGGCTGGGTGATGTACGGACAGGAGGAGGTGATGTACGGTGGTGTGTAGTATGCGGGCTGGGTGATATACGGTGGTGTGTAGTGTGCGGGCTGGGTGATGTATGGACAGGAGGAGGTGATGTACAGTGGTGTGTAGTGTGCGGGCTGGGTGATGTACGGTGGTGTGTAGTGTGCGGGCTGGGTGATGTAGGGACAGGAGGAGGTGATGTACGGTGGTGTGTAGTGTGCGGGCTGGGTGATGTACGGTGGTGTGTAGTGTGCGGGCTGGGTGATGTACGGACAGGAGGAGGTGATGTACGGTGGTGTGTAGTGTGTGGGCTGGGTGATGTACGGACAGGAGGAGGTGATGTACGGTGGTGTGTAGTGTGCGGGCTGGGTGATGTACGGACAGGAGGAGGTGATGTACGGTGGTGTGTAGTGTGCGGGCTGGGTGATGTATGGACAGGAGGAGGTGATGTACGGTGGTGGGTAGTGTGCGGGCTGGGTGATGTACGGTGGTGTGTAGTGGGCGGGCTGGGTGATGTACGGACAGGAGGAGGTGATGTACAGTGGTGTGTAGTGTGTGGGCTGGGTGATGTACGGCGGTATGTAGTGTGCGGGCTGGGTGATGTACGGACAGGAGGAGGTGATGTACGGTGGTGTGTAGTATGCGGGCTGGGTGATGTACGGTGGTGTGTAGTGTGCGGGCTGGGTGATGTACAGACAGGAGGAGGTGATGTACGGTGGTGTGTAGTGTGCGGGCTGGGTGATGTACGGTGGTGTGTAGTGTGCGGGCTGGGTGATGTACGGACAGGAGGAGGTGATGTACGGTGGTGTGTAGTGTGCGGGCTGGGTGATGTACGGCGGTGTGTAGTGTGCGGGCTGGGTGATGTACAGACAGGAGGAGGTGTTGTACTGTGGTGTGTAGTGTGCGGGCTGGGTGATGTACGGCGGTGTGTAGTGTAGGCGCTGGGTGATGTACGGCGGTGTGTAGTGGGCGGGCTGGGTGATGTACGGACAGGAGGAGGTGATGTACGGTGGTGTGTAGTGTGCGGGCTGGGTGATGTACGGACAGGAGGAGGTGATGTACGGTGGTGTGGAGTGTGCGGGCTGGGTGATGTACAGACAGGAGGAGGTGATGTACGGTGGTGTGTAGTATGCGGGCTGGGTGATGTACGGCGGTGTGTAGTGTGCGGGCTGGGTGATGTACAGACAGGAGGAGGTGATGTACGGTGGTGTGTAGTATGCGGGCTGGGTGATGTACGGCGGTGTGCAGTGTGCGGGCTGGGTGATGTACGGACAGGAGGAGGTGGTGTACGATGGTGTGTAGTGTGCGGGCTGAGTGATGTACGGACAGGAGGAGGTGATGTACGGTGGTGTGTAGTGTGCGGGCTGGGTGATGTACGATGGTGTGTAGTGTGCGGGCTGGGTGATGTACGGTGGTGTGTAGTGTGCGGGCTGGGTGATGTACGGTGGTGTGTAGTGTGCGGGCTGGGTGATGTACGGACAAGAGGAGGTGATGTACGGTGGTGTGTAGTGTGCGGGCTGGGTGATGTACGGTGGTGTGTAGTGTGCGGGCTGGGTGATGTACGGTGGTGTGGAGTGTGCGGGCTGGGTGATGTACGGACAGGAGGAGGTGATGTACGGTGGTGTGTAGTGTGTGGGCTGGGTGATGTACAGACAGGAGGAGGTGATGTACGGTGGTGTGTAGTGTGCGGGCTGGGTGATGTACGGACAGGAGGAGGTGATGTACGGTGGTGTGTAGTGTGCGGGCTGGGTGATGTACAGACAGGAGGAGATGATGTACGGTGGTGTGTAGTATGCGGGCTGGGCGATGTACGGTGGTGTGGAGTGTGCGGGCTGGGTGATGTACGGACAGGAGGAGGTGATGTACGGTGGTGTGTAGTGTGCGGGCTGGGTGATGTACGGCGGTGTGTAGTGTGCGGGCTGGGTGATGTACAGACAGGAGGAGGTGTTGTACTGTGGTGTGTAGTGTGCGGGCTGGGTGATGTACGGCGGTGTGTAGTGTAGGCGCTGGGTGATGTACGGCGGTGTGTAGTGGGCGGGCTGGGTGATGTACGGACAGGAGGAGGTGATGTACGGTGGTGTGTAGTGTGCGGGCTGGGTGATGTACGGACAGGAGGAGGTGTTGTACTGTGGTGTGTAGTGTGCGGGCTGGGTGATGTACGGCGGTGTGTAGTGTAGGCGCTGGGTGATGTACGGCGGTGTGTAGTGGGCGGGCTGGGTGATGTACGGACAGGAGGAGGTGATGTACGGTGGTGTGTAGTGTGCGGGCTGGGTGATGTACGGACAGGAGGAGGTGATGTACGGTGGTGTGGAGTGTGCGGGCTGGGTGATGTACAGACAGGAGGAGGTGATGTACGGTGGTGTGTAGTATGCGGGCTGGGTGATGTACGGCGGTGTGTAGTGTGCGGGCTGGGTGATGTACAGACAGGAGGAGGTGATGTACGGTGGTGTGTAGTATGCGGGCTGGGTGATGTACGGCGGTGTGCAGTGTGCGGGCTGGGTGATGTACGGACAGGAGGAGGTGGTGTACGATGGTGTGTAGTGTGCGGGCTGGGTGATGTACAGACAGGAGGAGGTGATGTACGGTGGTGTGGAGTGTGCGGGCTGAGTGATGTACGGACAGGAGGAGGTGATGTACGGTGGTGTGTAGTGTGCGGGCTGGGTGATGTACGATGGTGTGTAGTGTGCGGGCTGGGTGATGTACGGTGGTGTGTAGTGTAGGCGCTGGGTGATGTACGGTGGTGTGTAGTGTGCGGGCTGGGTGATGTACGGACAAGAGGAGGTGATGTACGGTGGTGTGTAGTGTGCGGGCTGGGTGATGTACGGTGGTGTGTAGTGTGCGGGCTGGGTGATGTACGGTGGTGTGGAGTGTGCGGGCTGGGTGATGTACGGACAGGAGGAGGTGATGTACGGTGGTGTGTAGTGTGTGGGCTGGGTGATGTACAGACAGGAGGAGGTGATGTACGGTTGTGTGTAGTGTGCGGGCTGGGTGATGTACGGACAGGAGGAGGTGATGTACGGTGGTGTGTAGTGTGCGGGCTGGGTGATGTACAGACAGGAGGAGATGATGTACGGTGGTGTGTAGTATGCGGGCTGGGTGATGTACGGTGGTGTGGAGTGTGCGGGCTGGGTGATGTACGGACAGGAGGAGGTGATGTACGGTGGTGTGTAGTATGCGGGCTGGGTGATGTACGGCGGTGTGCAGTGTGCGGGCTGGGTGATGTACGGGGGTGTGGAGTGTGTGGGCTGGGTGATGTACGGACAGGAGGAGGTGATGTACGGTGGTGTGTAGTGTGCGGGCTGGGTGATGTATGGTGGTGTGTAGTGTAGGCGCTGGGTGATGTACGGTGGTGTGTAGTGTGCGGGCTGGGTGATGTACGGTGGTGTGTAGTGTGCGGGCTGGGTGATGTACGGACAGGAGGAGGTGATGTACGGTAGTGTGTAGTGGGCGGGCTGGGTGATGTACGGACAGGAGGAGGTGATGTACGGTGGTGTGTAGTGTGTGGGCTGGGTGATGTACGGTGGTGTGTAGTGTGCGGGCTGGGTGATGTACGGTGGTGTGTAGTGTGCGGGCTGGGTGATGTATGGACAGGAGGAGGTGATGTACGGAGGTGTGTAGTGTGTGGGCTGGGTGATGTATGGTGGTGTGTAGTGTGCTGGCTGGGTGATGTACGGTGGTGTGTAGTGTGCGGGCTGGGTGATGTACGGTGGTGTGTAGTGTGCGGGCTGGGTGATGTACGGTGGTGTGTAGTGTGCGGGCTGGGTGATGTACGGTGGTGTGTAGTGTGCGGGCTGGGTGATGTACGGACAGGAGGAGGTGTACGGTGGTGTGTAGTGTGCGGGCTGGGTGATGTACGGACAGGAGGAGGTGATGTACGGTGGTGTGTAGTGTGTGGGCTGGGTGATGTACAGTGGTGTGTAGTGTGCGGGCTGGGTGATGTACGTTGGTGTGTAGTGTAGGCGCTGGGTGATGTACGGTGGTGTGCAGTGTACGGGCTGGGTGATGTACGGTGGTATGTAGTGTGCGGGCTGGGTGATGTACGGACAGGAGGAGGTGATGTACGGTGGTGTGTAGTGTGTGGGCTGGGTGATGTACGGACAGGAGGAGGTGATGTATGGTGGTGTGTAGTGTGTGGGCTGGGTGATGTACGGACAGGAGGAGGTGATGTACGGTGGTGTGTAGTGTGCGGGCTGGGTGATGGTACGGACTGGAGGAGGTGATGTACGGTGGTGTGTAGTGTGCGGGCTGGGTGATGTATGGACAGGAGGAGGTGATGTACGGTGGTGTGTAGTGTGTGGGCTGGGTGATGTACTGACAGGAGGAGGTGATGTACGGTGGTGTGTAGTGTGCGGGCTGGGTGATGTACTGACAGGAGGAGGTGATGTACGGTGGTGTGTAGTGTGCGGGCTGGGTGATGTACTGACAGGAGGAGGTGATGTACGGTGGTGTGTAGTGTGCGGGCTGGGTGATGTACTGACAGGAGGAGGTGATGTACGGTGGTGTGTAGTGTGCGGGCTGGGTGATGTATGGACAGGAGGAGGTGATGTACGGCGGTGTGTAGTGTGCGGGCTGGGTGATGTACTGACAGGAGGAGGTGATGTACGGTGGTGTGTAGTGTGTGGGCTGGGTGATGTACTGACAGGAGGAGGTGATGTACGGTGGTGTGTAGTGTGCGGGCTGGGTGATGTACTGACAGGAGGAGGTGATGTACGGTGGTGTGTAGTGTGCGGGCTGGGTGATGTATGGACAGGAGGAGGTGATGTACGGCGGTGTGTAGTGTGCGGGCTGGGTGATGTACTGACAGGAGGAGGTGATGTACGGTGGTGTGTAGTGTGCGGGCTGGGTGATGTACGGTGGTGTGTAGTGTGCGGGCTGGGTGATATATGGACAGGAGGAAGTGATGTACGGTGGTGTGTAGTGTGCGGGCTGGGTGATGTACGGTGGTGTGTAGTGTGCGGGCTGGGTGATGTACGGACAGGAGGAGGTGATGTACGGTGGTGTGTAGTGTGCGGGCTGGGTGATGTACGGACAGGAGGAGGTGATGTACGGTGGTGTGTAGTATGCGGGCTGGGTGATGTACGGCGGTGTGCAGTGTGCGGGCTGGGTGATGTACGGGGGTGTGGAGTGTGTGGGCTGGGTGATGTACGGACAGGAGGAGGTGATGTACGGTGGTGTGTAGTGTGCGGGCTGGGTGATGTATGGTGGTGTGTAGTGTAGGCGCTGGGTGATGTACGGTGGTGTGTAGTGTGCGGGCTGGGTGATGTACGGTGGTGTGTAGTGTGCGGGCTGGGTGATGTACGGACAGGAGGAGGTGATGTACGGTAGTGTGTAGTGGGCGGGCTGGGTGATGTACGGACAGGAGGAGGTGATGTACGGTGGTGTGTAGTGTGTGGGCTGGGTGATGTACGGTGGTGTGTGGGCTGGGTGATGTACGGTGGTGTGTAGTGTGCGGGCTGGGTGATGTACGGTGGTGTGTAGTGTGCGGGCTGGGTGATGTATGGACAGGAGGAGGTGATGTACGGAGGTGTGTAGTGTGTGGGCTGGGTGATGTACGGTGGTGTGTAGTGTGCTGGCTGGGTGATGTACGGTGGTGTGTAGTGTGCGGGCTGGGTGATGTACGGTGGTGTGTAGTGTGCGGGCTGGGTGATGTACGGTGGTGTGTAGTGTGCGGGCTGGGTGATGTACGGTGGTGTGTAGTGTGCGGGCTGGGTGATGTACGGACAGGAGGAGGTGATGTACGGTGGTGTGTAGTGTGCGGGCTGGGTGATGTATGGACAGGAGGAGGTGATGTACGGTGGTGTGTAGTGTGTGGGCTGGGTGATGTACGGTGGTGTGTAGTGTGCGGGCTGGGTGATGTACGTTGGTGTGTAGTGTAGGCGCTGGGTGATGTACGGTGGTGTGCAGTGTACGGGCTGGGTGATGTACGGTGGTATGTAGTGTGCGGGCTGGGTGATGTACGGACAGGAGGAGGTGATGTACGGTGGTGTGTAGTGTGTGGGCTGGGTGATGTACGGACAGGAGGAGGTGATGTACGGTGGTATGTAGTGTGCGGGCTGGGTGATGGTACGGACTGGAGGAGGTGATGTACGGTGGTGTGTAGTGTGCGGGCTGGGTGATGTATGGACAGGAGGAGGTGATGTACGGCGGTGTGTAGTGTGCGGGCTGGGTGATGTACTGACAGGAGGAGGTGATGTACGGTGGTGTGTAGTGTGCGGGCTGGGTGATGTACGGTGGTGTGTAGTGTGCGGGCTGGGTGATATATGGACAGGAGGAGGTGATGTACGGTGGTGTGTAGTGTGCGGGCTGGGTGATGTACGGACAGGAGGAGGTGATGTACGGTGGTGGGTAGTGTGCGGGCTAGGTGATGTACGGCCCTGTGTAGTGTGCGGGCTGGGTGATGTACGGTGGTGTGTAGTGTAGGCGCTGGGTGATGTACGGTGGTGTGTAGTGTGCGGGCTGGGTGATGTACGGTGGTGTGTAGTGTAGGCGCTGGGTGATGTACGGTGGTGTGTAGTGTGCGGGCTGGGTGATGTACGGTGGTGTGTAGTGTGCGGGCTGGGTGATGTACGGACAGGAGGAGGTGATGTACGGTGGTGTGTAGTGTGCGGGTGGGTGATGTACGGCGGTGTGTAGTGTGCGGGCTGGGTGATGTACGGTGGTGTGTAGTGTGGGGGGTGGGTGATGTACGGTCTTGTGTAGTGTGCGGGCTGGGTGATGTACGGACAGGAGGAGGTGATGTACGGTGGTGTGTAGTGTGTGGGCTGGGTGATGTACGGTGGTGTGTAGTGTAGCCGCTGGGTGATGTACGGTGGTGTGTAGTGTGCGGGCTGGGTGATGTACGGTGGTGTGTAGTGTGCGGGCTGGGTGATGTACGGACAGGAGGAGGTGATGTACGGTGGTGTGTAGTGTGCGGGCTGGGTGATGTACGGTGGTGTGTAGTGTGCGGGCTGGGTGATGTATGGACAGGAGGAGGTGATGCACGCTGGTGTGTAGTGTGTGGGCTGGGTGATGTACGGACAGGAGGAGGTGATGTACGGTGGTGTGTAGTGTGCGGGCTGGGTGATGTACGGACAGGAGGAGGTGATGTACGGTGATGTGTAGTGTGCGGGCTGGGTGATGTACGATGGTGTGTAGTGTGCGGGCTGGGTGATGTACAATGGTGTGTAGTATGCGGGCTGGGTGATGTACGGTGGTGTGTAGTGTGCGGGCTGGGTGATGTACGGTGGTGTGTAGTGTGCGGGCTGGGTGATGTATGGACAGGAGGAGGTGATGTACGCTGGTGTGTAGTGTGCGGGCTGGGTGATGTACGGACAGGAGGAGGTGATGTACGGTGGTGTGTAGTGTGCGGGCTGGGTGATGTACGATGGTGTGTAGTATGCGGGCTGGGTGATGTACGGTGGTGTGTAGTGTGCGGGCTGGGTGATGTATGGACAGGAGGAGGTGATGTACGCTGGTGTGTAGTGTGCGGGCTGGGTGATGTACGGACAGGAGGAGGTGATGTACGGTGGTGTGTAGTATGCGGGCTGGGTGATGTACGGTGGTGTGTAGTGTGCGGGCTGGGTGATGTACGGACAGGAGGCGGTGCTGTACGCTGGTGTGTAGTGTGCGGGCTGGGTGATGTATGGACAGGAGGAGGTGATGTACGCTGGTGTGTAGTGTGCGGGCTGGGTGATGTATGGACAGGAGGAGGTGATGTACGCTGGTGTGTAGTGTGCGGGCTGGGTGATGTACGGACAGGAGGAGGTGATGTACGGTGGTGGGTAGTGTGTGGGCTGGGTGATGTACGGACAGGAGGAGGTGATGTACGGTGGTGTGTAGTGTGCGGGCTGGGTGATGTACGGACAGGAGGAGGTGATGTACGGTGATGTGTAGTGTGCGGGCTGGGTGATGTACGATGGTGTGTAGTGTGCGGGCTGGGTGATGTACAATGGTGTGTAGTATGCGGGCTGGGTGATGTACGGTGGTGTGTAGTGTGCGGGCTGGGTGATGTATGGACAGGAGGAGGTGATGTACGCTGGTGTGTAGTGTGCGGGCTGGGTGATGTACGGACAGGAGGAGGTGATGTACGGTGGTGTGTAGTGTGCGGGCTGGGTGATGTACGATGGTGTGTAGTATGCGGGCTGGGTGATGTACGGTGGTGTGTAGTGTGCGGGCTGGGTGATGTATGGACAGGAGGAGGTGATGTACGCTGGTGTGTAGTGTTCGGGCTGGGTGATGTACGGTTGTGTGTAGTATGCGGGCTGGGTGATGTACGGTGGTGTGTAGTGTGCGGGCTGGGTGATGTACGGACAGGAGGCGGTGCTGTACGCTGGTGTGTAGTGTGCGGGCTGGGTGATGTATGGACAGGAGGAGGTGATGTACGCTGGTGTGTAGTGTGCGGGCTGGGTGATGTACGGACCGGAGGCGGTGATGTACGGTGTAGTGTGTAGTGTGCGGGCTGGGTGATGTACGGACAGGAGGAGGTGATGTACGGTGATGTGTAGTGTGCGGGCTGGGTGATGTACGGACAGGAGGAGGTGATGTACGGTGGTGTGTAGTGTGCGGGCTGGGTGATGTACGGACAGGAGGAGGTGATGTACGGTGGTGTGTAGTGTGCGGGCTGGGTGATGTACGGTGGTGTGTAGTGTGCGGGCTGGATGATGTATGGACAGGAGGAGGTGATGTACGGTGATGTGTAGTGTGCGGGCTGTGTGATGTACGGTGGTGTGTAGTGTGCGGGCTGGGTGATGTACGGACAGGAGGAGGTGATGTACGGTGATGTGTAGTGTGCGGGCTGGGTGATGTACGGACAGGAGGAGGTGATGTACGGTGGTGTGTAGTGTGCGGGCTGGGTGATGTACGGACAGGAGGAGGTGATGTACGGTGGTGGGTAGTGTGCGGGCTGGGTGATGTACAGTGGTGTGTAGTGTGTGGGCTGGGTGATGTACGGACAGGAGGAGGTGATGTACGGTGGTGGGTAGTGTGCGGGCTGGGTGATGTACGGCGGTGTGTAGTGTGCGGGCTGGGTGATGTACGGACAGGAGGAGGTGATGTACGGTGGTGGGTAGTGTGCGGGCTGGGTGATGTACGGCGGTGTGTAGTGTGCGGGCTGGGTGATGTACGGACAGGAGGAGGTGATGTACGGTGGTGGGTAGTGTGTGGGCTGGGTGATGTACGGACAGGATGAGGTGATGTACGGTGGTGTGTAGTGTGCGGGCTGGGTGATGTACGGACAGGAGGCGGTGATGTACGGTGTGGTGTGTAGTGTGCGGGCTGGGTGATGTACAGTGGTGTGTAGTGTGTGGGCTGGGTGATGTACGGACAGGAGGAGGTGATGTACGGTAGTGTGTAGTGTGCGGGCTGGGTGATGTACGGTGGTGTGGAGTGTGCGGGCTGGGTGATGTACGAACAGGAGGAGGTGATGTACGGTGGTGTGTAGTGTGTGGGCTGGGTGATGTACAGACAGGAGGAGGTGATGTACGGTGGTGTGTAGTGTGCGGGCTGGGTGATGTACGGACAGGAGGAGGTGATGTATGGTGGTGTGTAGTGTGCGGGCTGGGTGATGTACAGACAGGAGGAGTTGATGTACGGTGGTGTGTAGTGTGTGGGCTGGGTGATGTACGGCGGTGTGTAGTGTGCGGGCTGGGTGATGTACAGACAGTAGGAGGTGATGTACAGTGGTGTGTAGTGTGCGGGCTGGGTGATGTACGGACAGGAGGAGGTGATGTACAGTGGTGTGTAGTGTGCGGGCTGGGTGATGTACAGACAGGAGGAGGTGATGTACGGTGGTGTGCAGTGTGCGGGCTGGGTGATGTACAGACAGGAGGAGTTGATGTACGGTGGTGTGTAGTGTGTGGGCTGGGTGATGTACGGCGGTGTGTAGTGTGCGGGCTGGGTGATGTACAGACAGTAGGAGGTGATGTACAGTGGTGTGTAGTGTGCGGGCTGGGTGATGTACGATGGTGTGTAGTATGCGGGCTGGGTGATGTACGGTGGTGTGTAGTGTGCGGGCTGGGTGATGTATGGACAGGAGGAGGTGATGTACGCTGGTGTGTAGTGTGCGGGCTGGGTGATGTACGGACAGGAGGAGGTGATGTACGGTGGTGTGTAGTATGCGGGCTGGGTGATGTACGGTGGTGTGTAGTGTGCGGGCTGGGTGATGTACGGACAGGAGGCGGTGCTGTACGCTGGTGTGTAGTGTGCGGGCTGGGTGATGTATGGAAAGGAGGAGGTGATGTACGGTGGTGTGTAGTGTGCGGGCTGGGTGATGTACGGACAGGAGGAGGTGATGTACGGTGGTGTGTAGTATGCGGGCTGGGTGATGTACGGTGGTGTGTAGTGTGCGGGCTGGGTGATGTACGGACAGGAGGCGGTGATGTACGGTGTGGTGTGTAGTGTGCGGGCTGGGTGATGTACATACAGGAGGAGGTGATGTACGGTGGTGTGTAGTGTGCGGGCTGGGTGATGTACATACAGGAGGAGGTGATGTACGGTGGTGTGTAGTGTGCGGGCTGGGTGATGTACGGACAGGAGGAGGTGATGTACGGTGGTGGGTAGTGTGTGGGCTGGGTGATGTACGGACAGGAGGAGGTGATGTACGGTGGTGTGTAGTGTGCGGGCTGGGTGATGTACGGACAGGAGGAGGTGATGTACGGTGATGTGTAGTGTGCGGGCTGGGTGATGTACGATGGTGTGTAGTGTGCGGGCTGGGTGATGTACAATGGTGTGTAGTATGCGGGCTGGGTGATGTACGGTGGTGTGTAGTGTGCGGGCTGGGTGATGTATGGACAGGAGGAGGTGATGTACGGTGGTGTGTAGTGTGCGGGCTGGGTGATGTACGGACAGGAGGAGGTGATGTACGGTGGTGTGTAGTGTGCGGGCTGGGTGATGTACGATGGTGTGTAGTATGCGGGCTGGGTGATGTACGGTGGTGTGTAGTGTGCGGGCTGGGTGATGTATGGACAGGAGGAGGTGATGTACGCTGGTGTGTAGTGTGCGGGCTGGGTGATGTACGGACAGGAGGAGGTGATGTACGGTGATGTGTAGTGTGCGGGCTGGGTGATGTACGGACAGGAGGAGGTGATGTACGGTGGTGTGTAGTGTGCGGGCTGGGTGATGTACGGACAGGAGGAGGTGATGTACGGTGGTGTGTAGTGTGCGGGCTGGGTGATGTACGGTGGTGTGTAGTGTGCGGGCTGGATGATGTATGGACAGGAGGAGGTGATGTACGGTGATGTGTAGTGTGCGGGCTGTGTGATGTACGGTGGTGTGTAGTGTGCGGGCTGGGTGATGTACGGACAGGAGGAGGTGATGTATGGTGGTGTGTAGTGTGCGGGCTGGGTGATGTACGGACAGGAGGAGGTGATGTACGGTGGTGGGTAGTGTGCGGGCTGGGTGATGTACAGTGGTGTGTAGTGTGTGGGCTGGGTGATGTACGGACAGGAGGAGGTGATGTACGGTGGTGGGTAGTGTGCGGGCTGGGTGATGTACGGCGGTGTGTAGTGTGCGGGCTGGGTGATGTACGGACAGGAGGAGGTGATGTACGGTGGTGGGTAGTGTGCGGGCTGGGTGATGTACGGCGGTGTGTAGTGTGCGGGCTGGGTGATGTACGGACAGGAGGAGGTGATGTACGGTGGTGGGTAGTGTGTGGGCTGGGTGATGTACGGACAGGATGAGGTGATGTACGGTGGTGTGTAGTGTGCGGGCTGGGTGATGTACGGACAGGAGGCGGTGATGTACGGTGTGGTGTGTAGTGTGCGGGCTGGGTGATGTACGGTGGTGTGTAGTGTGTGGGCTGGGTGATGTACAGTGGTGTGTAGTGTGTGGGCTGGGTGATGTACAGACAGGAGGAGGTGATGTACGGTGGTGTGTAGTGTGCGGGCTGGGTGATGTACGGACAGGAGGAGGTGATGTACGGTGGTGTGTAGTGTGTGGGCTGGGTGATGTACAGACAGGAGGAGGTGATGTACGGTGGTGTGTAGTGTGCGGGCTGGGTGATATATGGACCGGAGGAGGTGATGTACGGCGGTGTGTAGTGTGTGGGCTGGGTGATGTACGGTGGTGTGTAGTGTGCGGGCTGGGTGATGTATGGACAGGAGGAGGTGATGTACAGTGGTGTGTAGTGTGCGGGCTGTGTGATGTACAGACAGGAGGAGGTGATGTACGGTGGTGTGTAGTGTGCGGGCTGTGTGATGTACAGACAGGAGGAGGTGGTGTACGATGGTGTGTAGTGTGCGGGCTGGGTGATGTACAGTGGTGTGTAGTGTGCGGGCTGTGTGATGTACAGACAGGAGGAGGTGATGTACGGTGCTGTGTAGTGTGCGGGCTGGGTGATGTACGGACAGGAGGAGGTGATGTACGGTGGTGTGTAGTGTGCGGGCTGGGTGATGTACAGACAGGAGGAGGTGATGTACGGTAGTGTGTAGTGTACGGGCTGGGTGATGTACGGTGGTGTGTAGTGTGCGGGCTGGGTGATGTACGAACAGGAGGAGGTGATGTACGGTGGTGTGTAGTGTGCGGGCTGGGTGATGTACAGTGGTGTGTAGTGTGTGGGCTGGGTGATGTACGGACAGGAGGAGGTGATGTACGGTGGTGTGTAGTGTGTGGGCTGGGTGATGTACAGACAGGAGGAGGTGATGTACGGTGGTGTGTAGTGTGCGGGCTGGGTGATGTACGGACAGGAGGAGGTGATGTATGGTGGTGTGTAGTGTGCGGGCTGGGTGATGTACGAACAGGAGGAGGTGATGTACGGTGGTGTGTAGTGTGCGGGCTGGGTGATGTACAGACAGGAGGAGGTGATGTACGGTGGTGTGTAGTGTGTGGGCTGGGTGATGTACGGCGGTGTGTAGTGTGCGGGCTGGGTGATGTACAGACAGTAGGAGGTGATGTACAGTGGTGTGTAGTGTGCGGGCTGGGTGATGTACGGACAGGAGGAGGTGATGTACGGTGGTGTGTAGTGTGCGGGCTGGGTGATGTACGGACAGGAGGAGGTGATGTACGGTGGTGTGTAGTGTGCGGCTGGGTGATGTACGGACAGGAGGAGGTGATGTACGGTGGTGTGTAGTGTGCTGGCTGGGTGATGTACGGACAGGAGGAGGTGATGTACGATGGTGTGTAGTGTGCGGGCTGGGTGATGTACGGTGGTGTGTAGTGTGCGGGCTGGGTAATGTACGGTGGTGTGTAGTGTGTGGGCTGGGTGATGTACAGACAGGAGGAGGTGATGTACGGTGGTGTGTAGTGTGCGGGCTGGGTAATGTACGGTGGTGTGTAGTGTGCGGGCTGGGTGATGTACGGACAGGAGGAGGTGATGTACGGTGGTGTGTAGTGTGCGGGCTGGGTGATGTACAGACAGGAGGAGGTGATGTACGGTGGTGTGTAGTGTGTGGGCTGGGTGATGTACGGACAGGAGGAGGTGATGTATGGTGGTGGGTAGTGTGCGGGCTGGGTGATGTACAGACAGGAGGAGGTGATGTACGGTGGTGTGTAGTGTGCGGGCTGGGTGATGTACGGTGGTGTGTAGTGTGCGGGCTGGGTGATGTACGGACAGGAGGAGGTGATGTACAGTGATGTGTAGTGTGCGGGCTGGGTGATGTACGGTGGTGTGTAGTGTGCGGGCTGGGTGATGTACGGACAGGAGGAGGTGATGTACGGTGGTGTGTAGTGTGCGGGCTGGGTGATGTACGGACAGGAGGAGGTGATGTACGGTGGTGTGTAGTGTGCGGGCTGGGTGATGTACGGACAGGAGGAGGTGATGTACGGTGGTGGGTAGTGTGCGGGCTGGGTGATGTACGGCGGTGTGTAGTGTAGGCGCTGGGTGATGTACGGCGGTGTGTAGTGTAGGCGCTGGGTGATGTACGGTGGTGTGTAGTGTGTGGGCTGGGTGATGTACGGTGGTATGTAGTGTAGGCGCTGGGTGATGTACGGTGGTGTGTAGTGTAGGCGCTGGGTGATGTACGGACAGGAGGAGGTGATGTACGGTGGTGTGTAGTGGGCGGGCTGGGTGATGTACGGACAGGATGAGGTGATGTACGGTGGTGTGTAGTGTGTGGGCTGGGTGATGTACGGACAGGAGGAGGTAATGTACGGCGGTGTGTAGTGTAGGCGCTGGGTGATGTACGGTGGTGTGTAGTGTGCGGGCTGGGTGATATATGGACAGGAGGAAGTGATGTACGGTGGTGTGTAGTGTGCGGGCTGGGTGATGTACGGACAGGAGGAGGTGATGTACGGTGGTGTGTAGTGTGCGGGCTGGGTGATATATGGACAGGAGGAAGTGATGTACGGTGGTGTGTAGTGTGTGGGCTGGGTGATGTATGGTGGTGTGTAGTGTGCGGGCTGGGTGATGTACATACAGGAGGAGGTGATGTACGGTGGTGTGTAGTGTGCGGGCTGGGTGATATATGGACAGGAGGAAGTGATGTACGGTGGTGTGTAGTGTGCGGGCTGGGTGATGTATGGACAGCAGGAGCTTATGTACGGTGGTGTGTGGTGTGTGGGCTGGGTGATGTATGGACAGGAGGAGGTGATGTACGGTGGTGTGTAGTGTGCGGGCTGGGTGATGTACGGACAGGAGGAAGTAATGTACGGCGGTGTGTAGTGTAGGCGCTGGGTGATGTACGGTGGTGTGTAGTGTGCGGGCTGGGTGATGTACGGTGGTGTGTAGTGTGCGGGCTGGGTGATGTACGGTGTTGTGTAGTGTGCGGGCTGGGTGATGTACGGACAGGAGGAGGTGATGTACGATGGTGTGTAGTGTGCGGGCTGGGTGATGTACGATGGTGTGCAGTGTACGGGCTGGGTGATGTACGGTGGTGTGTAGTGTACGGGCTGGGTGATGTACGGACAGGAGGAGGTGATGTACGGTGGTGTGTAGTGTGTGAGCTGGGTGATGTACGGACAGGAGGAGGTGATGTCTGGTGGTGTGTAGTGTGCGGGCTGGGTGATGTACGGACAGGAGGAGGTGATGTACAGTGATGTGTAGTGTGCGGGCTGGGTGATGTACGGTGGTGTGTAGTGTGCGGGCTGGGTGATGTACGGACAGGAGGAGTTGATGTACGCTGGTGTGTAGTGTGCGGGCTGGGTGATGTACAGACAGGAGGAGGTGTTGTACGGTGGTGTGTAGTGTGCGGGCTGTGTGATGTACAGACAGGAGGAGGTGGTGTACGATGGTGTGTAGTGTGCGGGCTGGGTGATGTATGGACAGGAGGAGGTGATGTACAGTGGTGTGTAGTGTGCGGGCTGTGTGATGTACAGACAGGAGGAGGTGATGTACGGTGGTGTGTAGTGTGCGGGCTGTGTGATGTACAGACAGGAGGAGGTGGTGTACGATGGTGTGTAGTGTGCGGGCTGGGTGATGTACAGTGGTGTGTAGTGTGCGGGCTGTGTGATGTACAGACAGGAGGAGGTGATGTACGGTGCTGTGTAGTGTGCGGGCTGGGTGATGTACGGACAGGAGGAGGTGATGTACGGTGGTGTGTAGTGTGCGGGCTGTGTGATGTACAGACAGGAGGAGGTGGTGTACGATGGTGTGTAGTGTGCGGGCTGGGTGATATACGGACAGGAGGAGGTGATGTACGGTGCTGTGTAGTGTGCGGGCTGTGTGATGTACAGACAGGAGGAGGTGGTGTACGATGGTGTGTAGTGTGCGGGCTGGGTGATATATGGACCGGAGGAGGTGATGTACGGTGCTGTGTAGTGTGCGGGCTGGGTGATGTACAGTGGTGTGTAGTGTGCGGGCTGTGTGATGTACAGACAGGAGGAGGTGATGTACGGTGGTGTGTAGTGTGCGGGCTGGGTGATGTACGGACAGGAGGAGGTGTTGTACGGTGGTGGGTAGTGTGCGGGCTGGGTGATGTACGGTGGTGTGTAGTGTGCGGGCTGGGTGATGTACGGACAGGAGGAGGTGATGTACGGTGGGGTGTAGTGTGCGGGCTGAGTGATGTACGGACAGGAGGAGGTGATGTACGGTGGTGTGTAGTGTGCGGGCTGGGTGATGTATATACAGGAGGAGGTGATGTACAGTGGTGTGCAGTGTGCGGGCTGGGTGATGTACGGACAGGAGGAGCTGATGTACGATGGTGGGTAGTGTGCGGGCTGGGTGATGTACGGACAGGAGGAGGTGATGTACGGTGGTGGGTAGTGTGTGGGCTGGGTGATGTACGGACAGGATGAGGTGATGTACGGTGGTGTGTAGTGTGCGGGCTGGGTGATGTACGGACAGGAGGCGGTGATGTATGGTGGTGTGTAGTGTAGGCGCTATGTACGGTGGTGTGCAGTGTGGGCGCTGGGTGATGTACGGTGGTGTGTAGTGTGCGGGCTGGGTGATGTACGGTGGTGTGTAGTGTGTGGGCTGGGTGATGTACAGTGGTGTGTAGTGTGTGGGCTGGGTGATGTACGGACAGGAGGAGGTGATGTACGGTAGTGTGTAGTGTGCGGGCTGGGTGATGTACGGTGGTGTGGAGTGTGCGGGCTGGGTGATGTACAGTGGTGTGTAGTGTGTGGGCTGGGTGATGTACGGACAGGAGGAGGTGGTGTACGGTGGTGTGTAGTGTGTGGGCTGGGTGATGTACAGACAGGAGGAGGTGATGTACGGTGGTGTGTAGTGTGCGGGCTGGGTGATGTACGGACAGGAGGAGGTGATGTATGGTGGTGTGTAGTGTGCGGGCTGGGTGATGTACGAACAGGAGGAGGTGATGTACGGTGGTGTGTAGTGTGCGGGCTGGGTGATGTACGGACAGGAGGAGGTGATGTATGGTGGTGTGTAGTGTGCGGGCTGGGTGATGTACAGTGGTGTGTAGTGTGTGGGCTGGGTGATGTACAGACAGTAGGAGGTGATGTACAGTGGTGTGCAGTGTGCGGGCTGGGTGATGTATGGACAGGAGGAGGTGATGTACGGTGGTGGGTAGTGTGCGGGCTGGGTGATGTATGGACAGGAGGAGGTGATGTACGGTGGTGGGTAGTGTGGGGGCTGGGTGATGTACGGACAGGAGGAGGTGATGTACGGACAGGAGGAGGTGATGTACGGTGGTGTGTAGTGTGCGGGCTGGGTGATGTATGGACAGGAGGAGGTGATGTACGGTGGTGGGTAGTGTGCGGGCTGGGTGATGTACGGACAGGAGGAGGTGATGTACGGTGGTGTGTAGTGTGCGGGCTGGGTGATGTACGGACAGGAGGAGGTGATGTACGGTGGTGTGTAATGTGCGGGCTGGGTGATGTACGGACAGGAGGAGGTGATGTACGGTGGTGTGTAGTGTGCGGGCTGGGTGATGTACGGTGGTGTGTAGTGTGCGGGCTGGGTGATGTACGGTGGTGTGTAGTGTGCGGGCTGGGTAATGTACGGTGGTGTGTAGTGTGTGGGCTGGGTGATGTACAGACAGGAGGAGGTGATGTACGGTAGTGTGTGGTGTGCGGGCTGGGTGATGTACGGACAGGAGGAGGTGATGTACGGTGGTGTGTAGTGTGCGGGCTGGGTGATGTACGGTGGTGTGTAGTGTGTGGGCTGGGTGATGTACGGACAGGAGGAGGTGATGTATGGTGGTGGGTAGTGTGCGGGCTGGGTGATGTACAGACAGGAGGAGGTGATGTACGGTGGTGTGTAGTGTGCGGGCTGGGTGATGTACGGACAGGAGGAGGTGATGTACAGTGATGTGTAGTGTGCGGGCTGGGTGATGTACGGTGGTGTGTAGTGTGCGGGCTGGGTGATGTACGGACAGGAGGAGGTGATGTACGGTGGTGTGTAGTGTGCGGGCTGGGTGATGTACGGACAGGAGGAGGTGATGTACGGTGGTGTGTAGTGTGCGGGCTGGGTGATGTACGGACAGGAGGAGGTGATGTACGGTGGTGTGTAGTGTAGGCGCTGGGTGATGTACGGCGGTGTGTAGTGTAGGCGCTGGGTGATGTACGGCGGTGTGTAGTGTAGGCGCTGGGTGATGTACGGCGGTGTGTAGTGTAGGCGCTGGGTGATGTACAGTGGTGTGTAGTGTGTGGGCTGGGTGATGTACGGCGGTGTGTAGTGTAGGCGCTGGGTGATGTACGGTGGTGTGTAGTGGGCGGGCTGGGTGATGTACGGACAGGATGAGGTGATGTACGGTGGTGTGTAGTGTGTGGGCTGGGTGATGTACGGTGGTGTGTAGTGTGCGGGCTGGGTGATGTACAGTGGTGTGTAGTATGCGGACTGTGTGATGTACGGACAGGAGGAGGTGATGTACGGTGGTGTGTAATTTGCGGGCTGGGTGATGTACGGTGGTGTGTAGTGTGTGGGCTGGGTGATGTGCAGACAGGAGGAGGTGTTGTACGGTGGTGTGTAGTGTGCGGGCTGGGTGATGTACGGTGGTGTGTAGTGTACGGGCTGGGTGATGTACGGTGGTGTGTAGTGTACGGGCTGGGTGATGTACGGACAGGAGGAGGTGATGTACGGTGGTGTGTAGTGTGCGGGCTGGGTGATGTACGGACAGGAGGAGGTGATGTACGGTGGTGTGTAGTGTGTGGGCTGGGTGATGTACGGTGGTGTGTAGTGTGTGAGCTTGGTGATGTACGGACAGGAGGAGGTGATGTACGGTGATGTGTAGTGTACGGGCTGGGTGATGTACGGACAGGAGGAGGTGATGTACGGTGGTGTGTAGTGTGCGGGCTGGGTGATGTACGGACAGGAGGAGGTGATGTACAGTGATGTGTAGTGTGCGGGCTGGGTGATGTACGGTGGTGTGTAGTGTGCGGGCTGGGTGATGTATGGAGAAGAAGAGGTGATGTACGGTGGTGTGTAGTGTGCGGGCTGGGTGATGTACGGTGCTGTGTAGTGTGTGGGCTGCGTGATGTACGGACAGGAGGAGGTGATATACGGTGGTGTGTAGTGTGCGGGCTGGGTGATGTACGGTGCTGTGTAGTGTGTGGGCTGCGTGGGGTACAGACAGGAGGAGGTGATATACGGTGGTGTGTAGTGTGCGGGCTGGGTGATGTACGGACAGGAGGAGGTGATGTACGATGGTGTGTAGTGTGCGGGCTGGGTGATGTACAGACAGCAGGAGGTGATGTACGGTGATGTGTAGTGTGCTGGCTGGGTGATGTACGATGGTGTGTAGTGTGCGGGCTGGGTGATGTACAATGGTGTGTAGTATGCGGGCTGGGTGATGTACGGTGGTGTGTAGTATGCGGGCTGGGTGATGTATGGACAGGAGGAGGTGATGTACGCTGGTGTGTAGTGTGCGGGCTGGGTGATGTACGGACAGGAGGAGGTGATGTACGGTGGTGTGTAGTGTGCGGGCTGGGTGATGTACGGTGGTGTGTAGTGTGCGGGCTGGGTGATGTACGGACAGGAGGCGGTGCTGTACGCTGGTGTGTAGTGTGCGGGCTGGGTGATGTATGGACAGGAGGAGGTGATGTACGCTGGTGTGTAGTGTGCGGGCTGGGTGATGTACGGACAGGAGGAGGTGATGTACGATGGTGTGTAGTGTGCGGGCTGGGTGATGTACGGTGGTGTGTAGTGTGCGGGCTGGGTGATGTACGGACAGGAGGAGGTGATGTACGGTGGTGTGTAGTGTGCGGCTGGGTGATGTACGGACAGGAGGAGGTGATGTACGGTGGTGTGTAGTGTGCTGGCTGGGTGATGTACGGACAGGAGGAGGTGATGTACGATGGTGTGTAGTGTGCGGGCTGGGTGATGTACGGTGGTGTGTAGTGTGCGGGCTGGGTAATGTACGGTGGTGTGTAGTGTGTGGGCTGGGTGATGTACAGACAGGAGGAGGTGATGTACGGTGGTGTGTAGTGTGCGGGCTGGGTGATGTACGGACAGGAGGAGGTGATGTACGGTGGTGTGTAGTGTGTGGGCTGGGTGATGTACGGACAGGAGGAGGTGATGTACGGTGGTGTGTAGTGTGCGGGCTGGGTGATGTACGGACAGGAGGAGGTGATGTATGGTGGTGTGTAGTGTGCGGGCTGGGTGATGTACAGACAGGAGGAGGTGATGTACGGTAGTGTGTGGTGTGCGGGCTGGGTGATGTACGGACAGGAGGAGGTGATGTATGGTGGTGTGTAGTGTGCGGGCTGGGTGATGTACAGACAGGAGGAGGTGATGTACGGTAGTGTGTGGTGTGCGGGCTGGGTGATGTACGGACAGGAGGAGGTGATGTACGGTGGTGTGTAGTGTGCGGGCTGGGTGATGTACGGTGGTGTGTAGTGTGTGGGCTGGGTGATGTACGGACAGGAGGAGGTGATGTATGGTGGTGGGTAGTGTGCGGGCTGGGTGATGTACAGACAGGAGGAGGTGATGTACGGTGGTGTGTAGTGTGCGGGCTGGGTGATGTACGGACAGGAGGAGGTGATGTACAGTGATGTGTAGTGTGCGGGCTGGGTGATGTACGGTGGTGTGTAGTGTGCGGGCTGGGTGATGTACGGACAGGAGGAGGTGATGTACGGTGGTGTGTAGTGTGCGGGCTGGGTGATGTACGGACAGGAGGAGGTGATGTACGGTGGTGGGTAGTGTGCGGGCTGGGTGATGTACGGCGGTGTGTAGTGTAGGCGCTGGGTGATGTACGGCGGTGTGTAGTGTAGGCGCTGGGTGATGTACGGCGGTGTGTAGTGTAGGCGCTGGGTGATGTACGGTGGTGTGTAGTGTGTGGGCTGGGTGATGTACGGCGGTGTGTAGTGTAGGCGCTGGGTGATGGACGGTGGTGTGTAGTGGGCGGGCTGGGTGATGTACGGACAGGATGAGGTGATGTACGGTGGTGTGTAGTGTGTGGGCTGGGTGATGTACAGTGGTGTGTAGTATGCGGACTGTGTGATGTACGGACAGGAGGAGGTGATGTACGGTGGTGTGTAATTTGCGGGCTGGGTGATGTACAGTGGTGTGCAGTGTGTGGGCTGGGTGATGTGCAGACAGGAGGAGGTGTTGTACGGTGGTGTGTAGTGTGCGGGCTGGGTGATGTACGGTGGTGTGTAGTGTACGGGCTGGGTGATGTACGGTGGTGTGTAGTGTACGGGCTGGGTGATGTACGGACAGGAGGAGGTGATGTACGGTGGTGTGTAGTGTGCGGGCTGGGTGATGTACGGACAGGAGGAGGTGATGTACGGTGGTGTGTAGGGTGCGGGCTGGGTGATGTACGGACAGGAGAAGGTGATGTACGGTGGTGTGTAGTGTGTGGGCTGGGTGATGTACGGTGATGTACGGTGGTGTGTAGTGTGCGGGCTGGGTGATGTACGGACAGGAGGAGGTGATGTACGGTGGTGTGTAGTGTGTGAGCTGGGTGATGTACGGACAGGAGGAGGTGATGTACGGTGGTGTGTAGTGTGCGGGCTGGGTGATGTACGGACAGGAGGAGGTGATGTACAGTGATGTGTAGTGTGCGGGCTGGGTGATGTACGGTGGTGTGTAGTGTGCGGGCTGGGTGATGTATGGAGAAGAAGAGGTGATGTACGGTGGTGTGTAGTGTGCCGGCTGGGTGATGTACGGTGCTGTGTAGTGTGTGGGCTGCGTGATGTACGGACAGGAGGAGGTGATATACGGTGGTGTGTAGAGTGCGGGCTGGGTGATGTACGGTGCTGTGTAGTGTGTGGGCTGCGTGATGTACAGACAGGAGGAGGTGATATACGGTGGTGTGTAGTGTGCGGGCTGGGTGATGTACGGACAGGAGGAGGTGATGTACGATGGTGTGTAGTGTGCGGGCTGGGTGATGTACAGACAGCAGGAGGTGATGTACGGTGATGTGTAGTGTGCGGGCTGGGTGATGTACGATGGTGTGTAGTGTGCGGGCTGGGTGATGTACAATGGTGTGTAGTATGCGGGCTGGGTGATGTACGGTGGTGTGTAGTGTGCGGGCTGGGTGATGTATGGACAGGAGGAGGTGATGTACGGTGCTGTGTAGTGTGCGGGCTGGGTGATGTACGATGGTGTGTAGTGTGCGGGCTGGGTGATATATGGACAGGAGGAGGTGATGTACGGTGCTGTGTAGTGTGCGGGCTGGGTGATGTACGGTGGTGTGTAGTGTGCGGGCTGGGTGATGTACGGACAGGAGGAGGTGATGTACGGTGGTGTGTAGTGTGCGGGCTGGGTGATGTACGGACAGGAGGAGGTGATGTACGCTGGTGTGTAGTGTGCGGGCTGGGTGATGTACGGACAGGAGGAGGTGATGTACGGTGGTGTGTAGTGTGCGGGCTGGGTGATGTACGGTGGTGTGTAGTGTGCGGGCTGGGTGATGTATGGACAGGAGGAGGTGATGTACGCTGGTGTGTAGTGTGCGGGCTGGGTGATGTACGGACAGGAGGCGGTGATGTACGGTGTGGTGTGTAGTGTGCGGGCTGGGTGATGTACGGACAGGAGGAGGTGATGTACGGTGGTGTGTTGTGTGCGGGCTGGGTGATGTACGATGGTGTGTAGTGTGCGGGCTGTGTGATATATGGACAGGAGGAGGTGATGTACGGTGCTGTGTAGTGTGCGGGCTGGGTGATGTACGGTGGTGTGTAGTGTGCGGGCTGGGTGATGTACGGACAGGAGGAGGTGATGTACGGTGGTGTGTAGTGTGCGGGCTGGGTGATGTACGGACAGGAGGAGGTGATGTACGCTGGTGTGTAGTGTGCGGGCTGGGTGATGTACGGACAGGAGGAGGTGATGTACGGTGGTGTGTAGTGTGCGGGCTGGGTGATGTACGGACAGGAGGCGATGCTGTACGCTGGTGTGTAGTGTGCGGGCTGGGTGATGTATGGACAGGAGGAGGTGATGTACGCTGGTGTGTAGTGTGCGGGCTGGGTGATGTACGGACAGGAGGCGGTGATGTACGGTGTGGTGTGTAGTGTGCGGGCTGGGTGATGTACGGACAGGAGGAGGTGATGTACGGTGATGTGTAGTGTGCGGGCTGGGTGATGTATGGAGAAGAGGAGGTGATGTACGTTGGTGTGTAGTGTGCGGGCTGGGTGATGTACGGACAGGAGGAGGTGATGTACGGTGGTGTGTAGTGTGCGGGCTGGGTGATGTACGGTGGTGTGTAGTGTGCGGGCTGGATGATGTATGGACAGGAGGAGGTGATGTACGGTGATGTGTAGTGTGCGGGCTGTGTGATGTACGGTGGTGTGTAGTGTGCGGGCTGGGTGATGTACGGACAGGAGGAGGTGATGTATGGTGGTGTGTAGTGTGCGGGCTGGGTGATGTACGGACAGGAGGAGGTGATGTACGGTGGTGGGTAGTGTGCGGGCTGGGTGATGTATAGTGGTGTGTAGTGTGCGGGCTGGGTGATGTACGGACAGGAGGAGGTGATGTACGGTGGTGGGTAGTGTGTGGGCTGGGTGATGTACGGACAGGATGAGGTGATGTACGGTGGTGTGTAGTGTGCGGGCTGGGTGATGTACGGCGGTGTGTAGTGTGCGGGCTGGGTGATGTACGGACAGGAGGAGGTGATGTACGGTGGTGGGTAGTGTGTGGGCTGGGTGATGTACGGACAGGATGAGGTGATGTACGGTGGTGTGTAGTGTGCGGGCTGGGTGATGTATGGACAGGAGGCGGTGATGTACGGTGTGGTGTGTAGTGTGCGGGCTGGGTGATGTACGGTGGTGTGTAGTGTGTGGGCTGGGTGATGTACAGTGGTGTGTAGTGTGTGGGCTGGGTGATGTACGGACAGGAGGAGGTGATGTACGGTAGTGTGTAGTGTGCGGGCTGGGTGATGTACGGTGGTGTGGAGTGTGCGGGCTGGGTGATGTACGAACAGGAGGAGGTGATGTACGGTGGTGTGTAGTGTGCGGGCTGGGTGATGTACAGTGGTGTGTAGTGTGTGGGCTGTGTGATGTATGGACAGGAGGAGGTGGTGTGTAGTGTGTGGGCTGGGTGATGTACAGACAGGAGGAGGTGATGTACGGTGGTGTGTAGTGTGCGGGCTGGGTGATGTACGGACAGGAGGAGGTGATGTATGGTGGTGTGTAGTGTGCGGGCTGGGTGATGTACAGACAGGAGGAGTTGATGTACGGTGGTGTGTAGTGTGTGGGCTGGGTGATGTACGAACAGGAGGAGGTGATGTACGGTGGTGTGTACTGTGCGGGCTGGGTGATGTACAGACAGGAGGAGGTTATGTACGGTGGTGTGTGGTGTGTGGGCTGGGTGATATATGGACAGGAGGAGGTGATGTACGGTGGTGTGTAGTGTGTGGGCTGGGTGATGTACGGACAGGAGGAGGTGATGTACGGTGGTGTGCAGTGTGCGGGCTGGGTGATGTACAGACAGGAGGAGGTTATGTACGGTGGTGTGTAGTGTGCGGGCTGGGTGATGTACGGTGGTGTGGCGTGTGCGGGGTGGGTGATGTACGGACAGGAGGAGGTGATGTACGGCGGTGTGTAGTGTAGGCGCTGGGTGATGTACGGTGGTGTGTAGTGTGCGGGCTGGGTGATGTACGGTGTTGTGTAGTGTGCGGGCTGGGTGATGTACGGACAGGAGGAGGTGATGTACGATGGTGTGCAGTGTACGGGCTGGGTGATGTACGGTGGTGTGTAGTGTACGGGCTGGGTGATGTACGGACAGGAGGAGGTGATGTACGGTGGTGTGTAGTGTGTGAGCTGGGTGATGTACGGACAGGAGGAGGTGATGTCTGGTGGTGTGTAGTGTGTGGGCTGGGTGATGTACGGTGGTGTGTAGTGTGCGGGCTGGGTGATATACGGACAGGAGGAGTTGATGTACGCTGGTGTGTAGTGTGCGGGCTGGGTGATGTACGGACAGGAGGAGGTGATGTACGGTGGTGTGTAGTGTGCGGGCTGGGTGATGTACAGACAGGAGGAGGTGTTGTACGGTGGTGTGTAGTGTGCGGGCTGTGTGATGTACAGACAGGAGGAGGTGATGTACGGTAGTGTGTAGTGTGCGGGCTGGGTGATGTACGGTGGTGTGGAGTGTGCGGGCTGTGTGATGTACAGACAGGAGGAGGTGGTGTATGATGGTGTGTAGTGTGCGGGCTGGGTGATGTACAGTGGTGTGTAGTGTGCGGGCTGTGTGATGTACAGACAGGAGGAGGTGATGTACGGTGCTGTGTAGTGTGCGGGCTGTGTGATGTACAGACAGGAGGAGGTGATGTACGGTGGTGTGTAGTGTGCGGGCTGGGTGATGTACGGACAGGAGGAGGTGATGTACGGTGGTGTGTAGTGTGCGGGCTGGGTGATGTACGGACAGGAGGAGGTGATGTACGGTGGTGTGTAGTGTGCGGGCTGGGTGATGTACGGTGGTGAGTAGTGTGCGGGCTGGGTGATGTACGGTGCTGAGTAGTGTGCGGGCTGGGTGATGTACGGTGGTGTGTAGTGTGCGGGCTGGGTGATGTACGGTGGTGTGTAGTGTGCGGGCTGGGTGATGTACGGACAGCAGGAGGTGATGTACAGAGGATTGGTACCCTGCAGAGCCTTGTCGCTGATGAGTTTGCAGTGACCGGCATGGGGCAGAGGTATCTGATAGGCAGATGATTCTGGCTGCCGCATTTAGTATGGAGGGGATATTCTGGTGTACGGAGGCCGATCAGTAGCGCGCTGCGGTAGTTGAGTCAGGAGTGGATGAGGGCGACAACGAGTGTCCTTAGCGTGTCCATGGTGATGAACGGACAGATTTTAGCAATATTCTTGAGGTGCAGGTGACATGTTTGGGCCACAGGTTGGATGTGGGGTGTAAAGGAGAGGTCAGAGTCTAATGTGACCCCAAGGCAGCGGGCGTGCTATCTGGGGGTTATGGTGGTGCCAGATACCGATATGGAGATGTTGGGGTAGGTTGGCTGGTTGAGGGCAGAAAGACAAGGGTGTCAGTTTTGAGAGGTTAAGTCTGAGGAAGAGGGAGGACATGGTGTTAGAGACAGCGAACAGTCAGTAGGGATTTGGAGGAAAAGTGCAGAGAGGTTGTATTGGAGGCGAAACCTGCGGATTGTTTGTCCAATTGGGGCTGTGTAGCTAGAGAAAAGAATCCCAGAACCATAGAGTGTTCGAGATGGAAGGGACCACCTTGTGCAGGATCACTAGCTCATCCCAGACAGATGTCTGTCCGCCTCTGAAGACTTCCATTGAAGGAGAACTCACCACCTCCCATGGCAACCTGTTCCACTCATTGATCCCCTCACTGTCTAATATCTAATCTGTGTCTCCTCCCTTTCAGTTTCATCCCTTCTAGTCTTTCCTTGTACAGATGAGAATAGGGCTGATCCCTCTGCACTGACAGCCCTTCAGATATTTGTAGACAGCTATTAAAGGAGATGTCCCGCGCCGAAACGGGTTTTTTTTTTTTTAACCCCCCCCCCCGTTCGGCGCGAGACAACCCCGATGCAGGGGTTAAAAAAACCACCCGCACAGCGCTTACCTGAATCCCGGCGGTCCGGTGACTTCAATACTTACCGCTGAAGATGGCCGCCGGGATCTTCTACCTTCGTGGACCGCAGCTCTTCTGTGCGGTCCACTGCCGATTCCAGCCTCCTGATTGGCTGGAATCGGCACGTGACGGGGCGGAGCTACACGGAGCCCCTCTCTGGCACGAGCGGCTCCATAGAAGAAAGCTGAAGACCCGGACTGCGCAAGCGCGGCTAATTTGGCCATCGGAGGCCAAAAATTAGTCGGCTCCATGGAGACGAGGACGCCAGCAACGGAGCAGGTAAGTATAAAACTTTTTATAACTTCTGTATGGCTCATAATTAATGCACAATGTATATTACAAAGTGCATTATTATGGCCATACAGAAGTGTATAGACCCACTTGCTGCCTCGGGACATCTCCTTTAAGTCTCCTCTCAGCCTTCTCTTCTGCTAAACATTCCCAGATCCTTTACCCGTTCCTCATAGGACATGATTTGCAGACCGCTCACCATCTTGGTAACTCTTCTCTGAACTTGCTCCAGTCTGTGGATGTCTTTTTTAAAGTGGGGTGCCCAGAACAGGACACAGTATTCCAGATGAGGTCTGACTAAGGAAGAGTAGAGGGGATAATGACCTCACGGGATCTAGACTCTGTGCTTCTCTTCATACATCCCAGAATTGTGTTTGCCTTTTTGGCTGCGGCATCACATTGTTGACTCATGTTCAGTCTATGATCTATTAGTATACCCAAGTCTTTTTCACATGTGCTGCTGCTTAGCCCAATTTCTCCCATTCTGTATGTGCTTTCTTCATTTTTCTTGCCCAGATGTAGGACTTTGCATTTCTCCTTGTTAAACACCATTCTGTTAGTCGCCGCCCACTGTGCAAGCTTTTCTAGATCTTTCTGAATCCTCTCTCTCTCTCCCCTAGTGTTGGCTATCCCTCCTAGCTTTGCGTCGTCGGCACATTTGCTCACTTTCCCCTCACTTCCCTCCCCCAGATCATATATAACAATGTTGACCAACACTGGGCCCAGGACAGAGCCTTGTGGTCCCCACTTGATACATTCTTCCACTTGGATGTGCAGCCATTTATGACCACTCTTTGAGTACGATCACTCAGCCAGTTGTGAATCCACCTAACAGTTGCCTTGTCAATCCCAGATTTGGTCATTTATTTCAATAAGTCTGGTATGAGATACTTTGTCAGATGCTTTACTAAAGCCAAGATATACTATATCCACCGCATTTCCCTGATCAACCCAGTCGGGGATTCTGTCATAGAAGGAAATTAGATTCATCTGCCATCATAGAAGGGGGCCAACAGTGAGGAGAAGAGGAGGGGGCCAAGGACTGAGCTGTGGAGGACCCTAACAGCAAGGGGGGAAAGGAGGGGAGGGGGCCAAGGACTGAGCTGTGGAGGACCCTAACAGCAAGGGGGGAAAGGAGGGGAGGGGGCCAAGGACTGAGCTGTGGAGGACCCTAACAGCGAGGGGGGAAAGGAGGGGAGGGGGCCAAGGACTGAGCCCTGCGGGACACCAACAGGAGCACAGAGGAAATAGAACCAGAGAAGGAGAAACTGAAAGAGCGATTGGAGAGGTGGGAGAAGAACCAGGAGAGAAGAGTGTCCTTTAGACCAATAGAGTCCTACATAGGAAGGAGGAGGTCATGGGCGACAGTGTCAAATGCAGCGAAGAGATGGAAGAGGATTAGTAGGGAGTAGTCACCTATAGACTTTGCCATTATCTGGTCATTTGATACTTTTGTGAGGGCGGTTTCAGTGAAGTGGAGGGTGCAGAAGCCGGACTGGAGGGGGTCGAGGAGCGAGTTGTCAGAGAGAAAGCGTGTGAGGCGGGGGTAGACCAGGCGTTCTAGTAATTTGGAGATAAAGGGGAGGCTGGAGACGGGTCGGTAGTTGGCAGCATCAGTCGGGTCAAAGTGTTAGTTTTTTTTAGCAGCAGGGATATAATGAAGTGTTTGTATGAGGGGAAGGTGCCGGAGGTCAGGAGAGGTGGCAGATGGTGAAGTGGGTAATGACATCCAAAGAGAGGCAGCGGAGGAGGCGCGAGGGGAGAGAGTTGCTGGCACAGGTGAAGGGGCAAGTGATGGATGTCACTAATGATCTTCTCCTTTCCCCATAGAGACGCCTGCGGTACTACATCCCCATCATCCATCTCCTGAATGACCCCAAGATGGACGGCACGGAGATGAGCGGAAGGATATTAGCCGTCACCTGGGAGATCATCTACCTGCTGACCGGAGAGGTGAACTTCCCTCCATTCCTCCCATCTGTCTTGTATTTGTGCCATCCCTGAGCGTCTCCCTCCATCCACAGGAGTACACAGCAGTGAAGAAGACAGCGACTCCCATCATCCATCCTCACAAACTGATCCAGAAGCTTCTAGAACTCACCAACAAGATGACGGAGCTGCTGACAGGAGAGGTGACTGCGGGGAATGTGGGGGGACATTCTAGCGGGGGGCTCTGGCTGATGACTGGATATTGTGTTGTCAGGTTCCTATAAGGTGTCAGGATGTGGCCGTCTATTTCTCCATGGAGGAGTGGGAGTATGTAGAGGGCCGGCGGGATGTGTACGCGGCCGCCATGCTGGAGGCGGGGTCACCAGGTAAGAGGAGTGGGAGTATGTAGAGGGCCGGCGGGATGTGTACGGGGCCGCCATGCTGGAGGTGGGGTCACCAGGTAAGAGGAGTGGGAGGATGTAGAGGGATGTGTACGCGGCCGCCATGCTGGAGGCGGGGTCACCAGGTAAGAGGAGTGGGAGTATGTAGAGGGCCGGCGGGATGTGTACGCGGCCGCCATGCTGGAGGCGGGGTCACCAGGTAAGAGGAGTGGGAGTATGTAGAGGGCCGGCGGGATGTGTACGCGGCCGCCATGCTGGAGGCGGGGTCACCAGGTAAGAGGAGTGGGAGTATGTAGAGGGATGTGTACGGGGCCGCCATGCTGGAGGCGGGGTCACCAGGTAAGATGAGTGGGAGTATGTAGAGGGCCGGCGGGATGTGTACGCGGCCGCCATGCTGGAGGCGGGGTCACCAGGTGAGAGGAGTGGGAGTATGTAGAGGGATGTGTACGCGGCCGCCATGCTGGAGGCGGGGTCACCAGGTGAGAGGAGTGGGAGTATGTAGAGGGATGTGTACGCGGCCGCCATGCTGGAGGCGGGGTCACCAGGTAAGAGGAGTGGGAGTATGTAGAGGGATGTGTACGGGGCCGCCATGCTGGAGGCTGGGTCACCAGGTAAGAGGAGTGGGAGTATGTAGAGGGATGTGTACGGGGCCGCCATGCTGGAGGCGGGGTCACCAGGTAAGAGGAGTGGGAGTATGTAGAGGGATGTGTACGGGGCCGCCATGCTGGAGGCGGGGTCACCAGGTAAGAGGAGTGGGAGTATGTAGAGGGCCGGCAGGATGTGTACGCGGCCGCCATGCTGGAGGCGGGGTCACCAGGTAAGAGGAGTGGGAGTATGTAGAGGGATGTGTACGCGGCCGCCATGCTGGAGGCGGGGTCACCAGGTAAGAGGAGTGGGAGTATGTAGAGGGATGTGTACGGGGCCGCCATGCTGGAGGCGGGGTCACCAGGTAAGAGGAGTGGGAGTATGTAGAGGGATGTGTACGGGGCCGCCATGCTGGAGGTGGGGTCACCAGGTAAGGGGAGTGGGAGTATGTAGAGGGATGTGTACGGGGCCGCCATGCTGGAGGCGGGGTCACCAGGTAAGAGGAGTGGGAGTATGTAGAGGGCCGGCAGGATGTGTACGCGGCCGCCATGCTGGAGGCGGGGTCACCAGGTAAGAGGAGTGGGAGTATGTAGAGGGATGTGTACGCGGCCGCCATGCTGGAGGCGGGGTCACCAGGTAAGAGGAGTGGGAGGATGTAGAGGGATGTGTTCGCGGCCGCCATGCTGGAGGCGGGGCCACCAGGTAAGAGGAGTGGGAGGATGTAGAGGGTCGGCGGGATGTGTACGCGGCCTCCATGCTGGAGGCGGGGTCACCAGGTAAGAGGAGTGGGAGGATGTAGAGGAATGTGTACGCGGCCGCCATGCTGGAGGCGGGGTCACCAGGTAAGAGGAGTGGGAGGATGTAGAGGGATCTGTACGGGGCCGCCATGCTGGAGGCGGGGTCACCAGGTAAGAGGAGTGGGAGTATGTAGAGGGATGTGTACGGGGCCGCCATGCTGGAGGTGGGGTCACCAGGTAAGGGGAGTGGGAGTATGTAGAGGGATGTGTACGGGGCCGCCATGCTGGAGGCGGGGTCACCAGGTAAGAGGAGTGGGAGTATGTAGAGGGCCGGCAGGATGTGTACGCGGCCGCCATGCTGGAGGCGGGGTCACCAGGTAAGAGGAGTGGGAGTATGTAGAGGGATGTGTACGCGGCCGCCATGCTGGAGGCGGGGTCACCAGGTAAGAGGAGTGGGAGGATGTAGAGGGATGTGTTCGCGGCCGCCATGCTGGAGGCGGGGCCACCAGGTAAGAGGAGTGGGAGGATGTAGAGGGTCGGCGGGATGTGTACGCGGCCTCCATGCTGGAGGCGGGGTCACCAGGTAAGAGGAGTGGGAGGATGTAGAGGGATGTGTACGCGGCCGCCATGCTGGAGGCGGGGTCACCAGGTAAGAGGAGTGGGAGTATGTAGAGGGCCGGCGGGATGTGTACGCGGCCTCCATGCTGGAGGCGGGGTCACCAGGTAAGAGGAGTGGGAGGATGTAGAGGAATGTGTACGCGGCCGCCATGCTGGAGGCGGGGTCACCAGGTAAGAGGAGTGGCAGGATGTAGAGGGATGTGTACGCGGCCGCCATGCTGGAGGCGGGGTCACTAGGTAAGAGGAGTGGGAGTATGTAGAGGGCTGGCGGGATGTGTGCGTGGCCGCCATGATGGAGGCGGGGTCAACAGGTAAGAGGAGTGGGAGGATGTAGAGGGCTGGCGAGATGTGTACATGGCCGCCATAATTGAGGAGCACTGGCCTCTCGCATCACCGGGTAAGAGGAGACATATATACAATCAGTAAAGGGATCCTGTTCCTCCCAACTGCACCACAAAGTAAGTTATGTGGTCGGGTGGGGATGGATTTTTCTATTCTGCCCGATCACCCAATCCCGCGCTGTCGCCCGCTGAAATTTAAAAGCAGCTCTTAATTCTGACCCTCTTCTTGTCATGCCTGCCCCCTCCCAAGACTCCGAAGTTTGTGCCACGTGTGGACTTCAGCAGGTGACGGCAGAGGCTAAACTAGAAGCTCTTGGGCCATGATGCACAATCTGTAACTGGGCCCCCTACCTGCCATGTGCTGTTTGTAATATTGATGTCGTCTTATGTGATGGAGGGGCTCCAGGGCCCGGTAGTGACTGCTACTACTGCAGCCCCTATAGTTGCCCCCTGGCTGACGGCATAAGATAAGGAGAGTGGGTGAGTACTAAAATACATCTGGCTCCTCTTCATCATACTTGGTGGTTCCTGTAATGGCTGGAATGCCTCACATTTTAATGGCCTCAGAATAGAATCGTTTCACCCCTCCGTTGGCGCTCAAACTCAGGAACTCCATGCAGCGGCTCTTCCTGCTGAGCTCTTCAGCCCCTGGACGGCTCCCCTGCTGGTCCTTGTTCCTGCTTTTGTTTCCCTGATCGGCTCCTCCTATTCTTGCATGATTATTGTGTTCCTCCATACTGCAGACTGATGTACCCAGCATGCGGGATAAACAATATATTATGGTAAATCTGAGTTTTAGAGACATGTTTTTTTATTAAGAATATGGGGAAATGTGGGTGGGGGACGGGGAGGGCTTACACTTTTACTCCCTTTTGTTCTAATAAGGCTTGTTCCTTTAGTGCTCAAAGGGGACTTGAGCTTGTGATCGTATGCACAGGCAGGATTACACTGAGAGGTGATGCCTATATACAGATATAAAAGGATTCCCTATTCACAATAGTCACAGCTCACCTCCTCCCCTCCCTGTACAGACAGGATTACACTGAGAGGAGACATAGATAGATAGATAGATAGATAGATAGATAGATAGATAGATAGATAGATAGATAGATAACACAGGACCACCATTCACAATAGTCACAGCTCCCCTCCTCCCCTCCATGCACAGGCAGGATTACACTGAGAGGTGATGCCTATATACAGATATAAAAGGATTCCCCATTCACAATAGTCACAGCTCACCTCCTCCCCTCCCTGCACATTCACCACTAAGCCTAATAATAGTTTGACACTTCCTGTTTTGTAGGGTAAACTTCCCAGCTGTCATCTCATTATCATCACAGGCAGGATTACACTGAGGAGACACCTATATATACAGATAACACAGGATCCACCATTCTCAATAGTCACAGCTCCCCTCCTCCCCTCCCTGTACAGACAGGATTACACTGAAAGGAGACACCTATATATAGATAACACAGGAGCCACCATTCACAATAGTCACAGCTCACCTCCTCCCCTCCCTGTACAGACAGGATTAAACTAAGAGGTGATATCTATATACAGAAAACACAGAATTCCCCATTTACAATAGTCACCGCTCACCTCCTCCCCTTCCTGCACAGGTCACAGAACATGTCTAGAACAGTCTCCCATGCAAGTCAATGGGCCCGCTTCTCTCGATTGTGTGACTGGCCCATGAAGCAGCTGTAAAGTAGATCTTCTAAATTCTCTATATGCATATCAGGCAAAATGGCCACCCCCGTAGTCACGTAGCGGCAAGGCGAACGCCCCCCATAGTTATTGCCTACGTTTTTTATTCTGCTGGGGTGGCCATCATCCCTGTCAATCTGAACATTAAAAATAGATAAGAAAAATCTACTATTTCTCTATCTGGGTTTCTGTTGGGGATTTGGTCACTTTAAGGCTGAGGTTAGCAGATTGGTGGCTACTTTCCACGGGGGAAGGATTGCAGTTGGTCGAATAGAGAGCTGGAGGAAGAGGTAAGAAGACGGTTCAAGAGGTGGAGCGGTAGCTGGTGGATGCATGGTGTAACTGTCCTAAGAGGCCCGTGAATCGAGGAGCATGGGGGGTGGATGTTCCTGTTTCCATACGACGGGGGAGGCCGTCTGTCCTGATACTCCTATGGTATCTGCAGTTCAGGTTTCTACCCCAAAGCATAGTTACACAGCAGCACTCAATAAAAAGGCCAAGCGTCTTACGACAATCCAAGCCACAGGGATGTCACGCCTCAGCCGGCTGGATCCAAGCCTAGTCCATAAAGTAAGAGGCGCATCAGCGGCAGATCTTTGCATAAAAGGGAACTGTAATCCATTATGGTTCCAATAGCATACATAAATGGAATTCCCAGCAGTACAGCAGGGGCGACGTGTCAATCCATGCCGGACCTTTCTCAAGCTTAATGGCGCCTCTTACTTTATGGACTATCAGGTTTCTACCCCAGATGACCCGTCTAAATACATAAATGTCCTTGGCTCCTCCATCTGAGGAAGGAATGGAAGCGGAGTCTCTGTAAGAGGCAGCGGCTCCAGGCCGGGAATGTCCGTACGGGACTGGCTGTATTATCAGGAGATTGTTGGTGAGGAGCAGAAGATTGTTACTTAGTCCTGATGCACTGAGACGTGTCTGATATGTAGATCTACAGGAGCTCACGTATCCATCACTGTGTGGCTCCACAGATGGAGCCGGGAGGAGAAACCCACCAGAGAGATGTCCCCATCCTTCGTATTCCCAGGACTGTCCAGAGGAAGATGTTCCGGAGAACCAGCAGGTAGTACGGCTATATAGGGGCGGAGAGCTCTGTGCTCCTGTTTTATATTGGGAGGGGGGGGAAGGGTGGAGCTTTTACTCCTGCTCTATATGGGGGTGGAGCTTTTACTCCTGCTGTATATAGGGGTGGGTGGGGCTTTGTTCTCCATATCGGGTGAGAACTCAACACTTTACTCTTGCTCTATAAAGGAGGGTGGAGCTCTGTGCTCCTTCTCTATATAAGGGGTGGGGCTCTGTGCTCCTTCTATATATAAGGGGTGGAGCTCTGTGCTCCTTCTCTATATAAGGGGTGGAGCTCTGTGCTCCTTCTATATATAAGGGGCGGGGCTCTGTGCTCCTCTATATAAGGGGTGGAGCTCTGTGCTCCTATATATAAGGGGTGGAGCTCTGTGCTCCTTCTATATATAAGGGGTGGAGCTCTGTGCTCCTATATAAGGGGTGGAGCTCTGTGCTCCTATATATAAGGGGTGGAGCTCTGTGCTCCTCTATATAAGGGGTGGAGCTCTGTGCTATATTTTACTTAATTATCCCATATGACACATCAGGGTGAAGATGTGATGGATATTAAAGTGGAGGTAGAAGAAGAGAGGATAAGGGGCGATCACCTGTGGAAGAGTGAAGTGGAGGAGCATGTTCCCACAGGTAGGTAATAGCTGGGAGGTTCCTTAAGGTTTGGTTGCTCCTTAGCACTCCATTGTATTAACAGGCGGTGATACACTTTATCAGAGGGAGCCGTGAATGTATAGACATCCTCTCCCGGCTGTTCTTTGGATCATTATATTAGGCTTGGTATTGGTTTTTGGGGCTAAGCAGCGGTGATGAACAGCGGCACCAATTTATGACATCTAAGAATACTCTAACCACTTCAGTACTGATAGCAGCGAGCTCTGACACTGTACATGCCCGGGGTACATGTGGGGATCTGAGGTTTACCATTTAAAGTGAAACTGTTAGCTCAAACCTGCAGGCATGATGTTCTAGAGCAGATGGTGCTTAACGGGAACGAGCATGATGATCCTTCTGCAGGCTTGGTGTTCTAGAGCAGATGGTGCTTAAAGGGAACCCGCATGAGGATCCTTCTGCAGGCATGATGTTCTAGAGCAGATGGTGCTTAAAAGGAACCCGCATGAGGATCCTTCTGCAGGCTTGGTGTTCTAGAGCAGATGGTGCTTAACGGGAACGAGCATGATGATCCTTCTGCAGGCATGGTGTTCTAGAGCAGATGGTGCTTAAAGGGAACCCGCATGAGGATCCTTCTGCAGGCTTGGTGTTCTAAAGCAGATGGTGCTTAACGGGAACGAGCATGATGATCCTTCTGCAGGCATGGTGTTCTAGAGCAGATGGTGCTTAACGGGAACCAGCATGATGATCCTTCTGCAGGCTTGGTGTTCTAGAGCAGATGGTGCTTAACGGGAACCAGCATGATGATCCTTCTGCAGGCATGATGTTCTAGAGCAGATGGTGCTTAAAGGGAACCCGCATGAGGATCCTTCTGCAGGCTTGGTGTTCTAGAGCTGATGGTACTTAATGGGAACCCGCATGAGGATCCTTCTGCAGGCATGGTGTTCTAGAGCAGATGGTGCTTAACAGGAACCAGCATGATGATCCTTCTGCAGGCATGATGTTCTAGAGCAGATGGTGCTTAAAGGGAACCCGCATGAGGATCCTTCTGCAGGCTTGGTGTTCTAGAGCTGATGGTACTTAATGGGAACCCGCATGAGGATCCTTCTGCAGGCATGGTGTTCTAGAGCAGATGGTGCTTAACGGGAACCAGCATGATGATCCTTCTGCAGGCATGATGTTCTAGAGCAGATGGTGCTTAAAGGGAACCCGCATGAGGATCCTTCTGCAGGCTTGGTGTTCTAGAGCAGATGGTGCTTAACGGGAACGAGCATGATGATCCTTCTGCAGGCATGGTGTTCTAGAGCAGATGGTGCTTAAAGGGAACCCGCATGAGGATCCTTCTGCAGGCTTGGTGTTCTAAAGCAGATGGTGCTTAACGGGAACGAGCATGATGATCCTTCTGCAGGCATGGTGTTCTAGAGCAGATGGTGCTTAAAGGGAACCCGCATGAGGATCCTTCTGCAGGCTTGGTGTTCTAAAGCAGATGGTGCTTAACGGGAACGAGCATGATGATCCTTCTGCAGGCATGGTGTTCTAGAGCAGATGGTGCTTAACGGGAACCAGCATGATGATCCTTCTGCAGGCTTGGTGTTCTAGAGCAGATGGTGCTTAACGGGAACCAGCATGGTGATCCTTCTGCAGGCATGATGTTCTAGAGCAGATGGTGCTTAAAGGGAACCCGCATGAGGATCCTTCTGCAGGCTTGGTGTTCTAGAGCTGATGGTACTTAATGGGAACCCGCATGAGGATCCTTCTGCAGGCTTGGTGTTCTAGAGCAGATGGTGCTTAACGGGAACCAGCATGATGATCCTTCTGCAGGCATGGTGTTCTAGAGCAGATGGTGCTTAAAGGGAACCCGCATGAGGATCCTTCTGCAGGCTTGGTGTTCTAAAGCAGATGGTGCTTAACGGGAACGAGCATGATGATCCTTCTGCAGGCATGGTGTTCTAGAGCAGATGGTGCTTAACGGGAACCAGCATGATGATCCTTCTGCAGGCTTGGTGTTCTAGAGCAGATGGTGCTTAACGGGAACCAGCATGGTGATCCTTCTGCAGGCATGATGTTCTAGAGCAGATGGTGCTTAAAGGGAACCCGCATGAGGATCCTTCTGCAGGCTTGGTGTTCTAGAGCTGATGGTACTTAATGGGAACCCGCATGAGGATCCTTCTGCAGGCTTGGTGTTCTAGAGCAGATGGTGCTTAACGGGAACCAGCATGATGATCCTTCTGCAGGCATGGTGTTCTAGAGCAGATGGTGCTTAAAGGGAACCCGCATGAGGATCCTTCTGCAGGCTTGGTGTTCTAGAGCAGATGGTGCTTAAAGGGAATCCGCATGAGGATCCTTCTGCAGGCTTGGTGTTCTAGAGCAGATGGTGCTTAAAGGGAACCCGCATGAGGATCCTTCTGCAGGCTTGGTGTTCTAGAGCAGATGGTGCTTAAAGGGAACCCGCATGAGGATCCTTCTGCAGGCTTGGTGTTCTAAAGCAGATGGTGCTTAAAGGGAACCCGCATGAGGATCCTTCTGCAGGCTTGGTGTTCTAGAGCTGATGGTACTTAATGGGAACCCGCATGAGGATCCTTCTGCAGGCTTGGTGTTCTAGAGCAGATGGTGCTTAACGGGAACCAGCATGATGATCCTTCTGCAGGCATGGTGTTCTAGAGCAGATGGTGCTTAAAGGGAACCCGCATGAGGATCCTTCTGCAGGCTTGGTGTTCTAGAGCTGATGGTACTTAATGGGAACCCGCATGATGATCCTTCTGCAGGCATGGTGTTCTAGAGCAGATGGTGCTTAAAGGGAACCCGCATGAGGATCCTTCTGCAGGCTTGGTGTTCTAGAGCAGATGGTGCTTAACGGGAACCCGCATGAGGATCCTTCTGCAGGCATGGTGTTCTAGAGCAGATGGTGCTTAAAGGGAACCCGCATGAGAATCCTTCTGCAGGCTTGGTGTTCTAAAGCAGAGGGTGCTTAACGGGAACGAGCATGATGATCCTTCTGCAGGCATGGTGTTCTAGAGCAGATGGTGCTTAACGGGAACCAGCATGATGATCCTTCTGCAGGCTTGGTGTTCTAGAGCAGATGGTGCTTAACGGGAACCAGCATGGTGATCCTTCTGCAGGCATGATGTTCTAGAGCAGATGGTGCTTAAAGGGAACCCGCATGAGGATCCTTCTGCAGGCTTGGTGTTCTAGAGCTGATGGTACTTAATGGGAACCCGCATGAGGATCCTTCTGCAGGCATGGTGTTCTAGAGCAGATGGTGCTTAACGGGAACCAGCATGATGATCCTTCTGCAGGCATGATGTTCTAGAGCAGATGGTGCTTAAAGGGAACCCGCATGAGGATCCTTCTGCAGGCTTGGTGTTCTAGAGCAGATGGTGCTTAACGGGAACCAGCATGATGATCCTTCTGCAGGCATGATGTTCTAGAGCAGATGGTGCTTAAAGGGAACCCGCATGAGGATCCTTCTGCAGGCTTGGTGTTCTAGAGCAGATGGTGCTTAAAGGGAACCCGCATGAGGATCCTTCTGCAGGCTTGGTGTTCTAGAGCAGATGGTGCTTAAAGGGAACCCGCATGAGGATCCTTCTGCAGGCTTGGTGTTCTAGAGCAGATGGTGCTTAAAGGGAATCCGCATGAGGATCCTTCTGCAGGCTTGGTGTTCTAGAGCAGATGGTGCTTAAAGGGAACCCGCATGAGGATCCTTCTGCAGGCTTGGTGTTCTAGAGCAGATGGTGCTTAAAGGGAACCCGCATGAGGATCCTTCTGCAGGCATGATGTTCTAAAGCAGATGGTGCTTAAAGGGAACCCGCATGAGGATCCTTCTGCAGGCTTGGTGTTCTAGAGCTGATGGTACTTAATGGGAACCCGCATGAGGATCCTTCTGCAGGCTTGGTGTTCTAGAGCAGATGGTGCTTAACGGGAACCAGCATGATGATCCTTCTGCAGGCATGGTGTTCTAGAGCAGATGGTGCTTAAAGGGAACCCGCATGAGGATCCTTCTGCAGGCTTGTTGTTCTAGAGCTGATGGTACTTAATGGGAACCCGCATGATGATCCTTCTGCAGGCATGGTGTTCTAGAGCAGATGGTGCTTAAAGGGAACCCGCATGAGGATCCTTCTGCAGGCTTGGTGTTCTAGAGCAGATGGTGCTTAACTGGAACCCGCATGAGGATCCTTCTGCAGGCATGGTGTTCTAGAGCAGATGGTGCTTAAAGGGAACCCGCATGAGAATCCTTCTGCAGGCTTGGTGTTCTAAAGCAGATGGTGCTTAACGGGAACGAGCATGATGATCCTTCTGCAGGCATGGTGTTCTAGAGCAGATGGTGCTTAACGGGAACCAGCATGATGATCCTTCTGCAGGCTTGGTGTTCTAGAGCAGATGGTGCTTAACGGGAACCAGCATGGTGATCCTTCTGCAGGCATGATGTTCTAGAGCAGATGGTGCTTAAAGGGAACCCGCATGAGGATCCTTCTGCAGGCTTGGTGTTCTAGAGCTGATGGTACTTAATGGGAACCCGCATGAGGATCCTTCTGCAGGCATGGTGTTCTAGAGCAGATGGTGCTTAACGGGAACCAGCATGATGATCCTTCTGCAGGCATGATGTTCTAGAGCAGATGGTGCTTAAAGGGAACCCGCATGAGGATCCTTCTGCAGGCTTGGTGTTCTAGAGCAGATGGTGCTTAACGGGAACCAGCATGATGATCCTTCTGCAGGCATGATGTTCTAGAGCAGATGGTGCTTAAAGGGAACCCGCATGAGGATCCTTCTGCAGGCTTGGTGTTCTAGAGCAGATGGTGCTTAAAGGGAACCCGCATGAGGATCCTTCTGCAGGCTTGGTGTTGTAGAGCAGATGGTGCTTAAAGGGAACCCGCATGAGGATCCTTCTGCAGGCTTGGTGTTCTAGAGCAGATGGTGCTTAAAGGGAACCCGCATGAGGATCCTTCTGCAGGCATGATGTTCTAAAGCAGATGGTGCTTAAAGGGAACCCGCATGAGGATCCTTCTGCAGGCTTGGTGTTCTAGAGCAGATGGTGCTTAACGGGAACCAGCATGATGATCCTTCTGCAGGCATGGTGTTCTAGAGCAGATGGTGCTTAAAGGGAACCCGCATGAGGATCCTTCTGCAGGCTTGGTGTTCTAGAGCTGATGGTACTTAATGGGAACCCGCATGATGATCCTTCTGCAGGCATGGTGTTCTAGAGCAGATGGTGCTTAAAGGGAACCCGCATGAGGATCCTTCTGCAGGCTTGGTGTTCTAGAGCAGATGGTGCTTAACGGGAACCCGCATGAGGATCCTTCTGCAGGCTTGGTGTTCTAGAGCAGGGGGCGCCCAGCAGAACCATATATAGATTTATGGGGAAAGATTCAGTAGAATTTTATTCATTTACAGCTCTGCTCATTCTGAGGTGAACAGTCCAAGGGGCGGAGCCATCAGTAACTGCCAGACTTCAGTACATGTACAGTCATACACAGCTGGATTCAGTAAGGACAGATACACAGATGGCCCCCTGGACTGTGTATTTTTTATTTTTTGTACAAATGAAAGCCCCCCGGGACATGTTTTACCGCTTAGGCGGCATCCTCATTGGGTTTGGGCTCAAACGCTATTATTGAGCTGGTAATGGCAAGTTACTGCACTGCTACAAGATCTAGGGGAACCTACCTGGGAGTTCTAACCGCTTCCAATAAAGGTTATATTGTCTTACAGCTCTGACTCTGTACATACCTCGGTGAGTCCTAACTGATGCCTGTGAATGCTGTGCGACGCTAGTGAGAACCTATAGGCGGCCCCCTTGCTGGGGACTTGGAGACAAAGGATATGTGCTTTGTTATTTTCCCTTACGCCCATGACGGCCGCCCTGAGCGAGCCCACCCCCTCTCCGGACAGAAAACTGGAAGCTCCCAGATCTCTGCTCTTTCAAGGATTCCTCCGGATCTCTAAGGCCGGCATCACACCAATGTATTTTCGCATGCAATCCGCAGTGAATAGAACCGATTGATTTCATTTAATTTGTGCAAAAAAAACCAAAAATCACACTACGCTCTATGTTCCTGGGCTTTGGCGCAGGGAAAGAACACATTTTTAACAAATCACACTAATTGCCTTTTCCAGTGAATTGGAGCATAGTGGCCTTTTTTGTTTACAGTACAGTAAAACGCGCGTGCGAACACACGGTAAGTGCACTTGGCCCGTGTGACAGCAGTCTAAAGATCTGGATTGCAGGGCTTCGCTCTCAACTCGATGGCGTGAGAGGTTGCTTGTCCTGGTGTAACACTTGGAAAGCCTGGAATCCTCCTCTTATCGTGAAGGTAGTCCCTGTGTTGGTGCCCCTGAACTGAAGGTTTGCTGTATGTGACCTCCTGTTCCATCTGGCGCTTACATCAGCGGATGGAGGTCAGGTATGTACTGATCTGGGTGACTCCTAGCATTACCACTGGGCATTCTAAGGGGATCTCCAGCCAGTCCTTAGTGGAATAACCTTGCATAAGTAAGGCATTGGATTCCACCTACCTTAACCCCACAAGAACAGATATTATAAGGGTGAATATCTAAATGCTCGGTATCCAGGCTAAGCCTTGGTCTGCAGCTGAGCAGCCTCGGTGCTTGTGGTCTGCGGCTGAGCAGCCTCGGCGCTTGTGGTCTGCAGCTGAGCAGCCTTGGTGCTTGTGGTCTGCGGCTGAGCAGCCTCAGCGCTTGTGGTCTGCGGCTGAGCAGCCTCAGCGCTTGTGGTCTGCGGCTGAGCAGCCTCTTGGCTGATGGCTTGTACCATTTGCATATGGTCTCTGTCTAGCCTGTTGTATAGTGTATGCCTTTTGGGCTTGTTCTGACCTCTATAGCCTCTGGGCTTTTTGCTTAGTGGGCTGAGCTGCTGGCCTGCGGGCTTCAGTAGAAAGTTCAGTAAATTAAATCTCTTTACTCATCCTACACTTTTCAGTAAGGTCCTTAGTAAAGAATACATTTGGAAGGCTGAGGTAAGACTATTCTAATGATTGCATAAGAACAGGATGGGGAGCAGCTTGGTGGGATGATACATATGATTGGATACAAGGCTTGAAGGGTACAACTTATTTATAAGAAACAGACCTAATAAGGGGAGGTGTTGTGTTGTATGTTAGGAGAACATTCATCTCCACAGAGAGTCAAGCTTCAGAGCTGGGAGTTCTGTAGGAACTGTTTGGGTGAGAATACAAGGAGAGAACAACAGAAAGGACACCATTGTAGGCATTTACTATAGGCCAACGGGACAAGCAGAAGATATGGAGGAACTCTTTCTACATCAGATGGCCAAGCTCTCAAAGAAGCCCAACATAGTGATCATGGGAGATTTTACCCATCCAGACATTTGTTGGGAATCTCTCAGGTAAAAGTTATGGATCCAACAGATTCTTATCCGCTCTTGGTGACAACTTTATCTTCCAGAAGGTAGAAGAGAAAACAAGGAGATCTGCTATCTTGGACCTAATTCTTACCAACAGGGAGGAAATGGTTGAGGCAGTAAGGGTGGCTGGGACCTTAGGAGGCAGTGATCATGATATCCTTGGGTGTTGGATAACAAGGGGAGGAAGACCTGAGAAGACTCAGACCGCAAGGGTGGATTTCAGAGAGGCAGATTTCACTGAACTCAGAAAGAGGAAGAATCCAATGGCTGGATGTTCTTAAGGACAGAAATGTCCAAGAAGGTCGGGAAATATTGTGGAATGAGATTCTCAAAGCACAATCATTACCAATGCCTAAAAGATGGAAGAATGGATGGATGAACACAGAACTTGTACACATGTTAAAAACGAAGAAAAATATGTTTATCAAATGGAAAGAAACTGTAGGACAAGTGTCAGAGAAGCTAAAGCTAATAATCAATTGAGACAACAGAGTCTAAAAGCAATAAAAATGGATTTGGGGATCAAAAGCAAAAGAAAAGTCAAAGATGCTTAGGGTTACCAGGTAACCCACATTAAGGATGGCTTGCTCCTCACCTAGATACTCCGATGCCTATCACAGCTGTTATCATAGAAGTGTGAGTATTCTCTTATCCTGGGGGGCTACCATTGGAATTAACTGACTACCACTCAGAGCGGGACATTCCTTACTTGTTAAGGAGAGATTGGCAGGGTGTACCTTCACCCTTGTGAATGCATACCTACCAAACTCTAACTAGTTGGCTGCCCTAGAAGACGTGCTAGCATAGTTAGCTGAGTTTTCGGCGGCTACCCTGTCAGCAGGAGATTTGCACCTAGCACCAGATCTCCTTTTCAGATGTCTTGAGGGGGTGATCCCACTTGGCCTTCTCCTATCTCCGTTGTGTTAAATACCTCCTGCAGCCACATCAGTTAATGGATGTTTGGCGGGAGGACTACACTTATTATTCCTCAGTTTATAATGTCTCTCTTAGATCTACTTCTCTACTATTAATTCCATCACATATGCAGATACAATTTGGCATTCCCCTCCCCCGCACCCTTCAGAGACCGGAGTGTATTCGCCCCTCGGCCCCTGAATACAATACTTGGAGTCTGGCCTGCTAAGTGTCACTGGAGTCAGCAAGCGCCGTGGACAGACCTATTTTAGAGGCCTTAAAATCAATGCCTTCTAGTAAGGCTTCTGGTCCAGGGAGCCTATAGGAAGTACCCAGAGATGCTCCTCAGCCCATGGACTTCAGCACTGAACTCCATTGCCGGGGGATGCCCCCCCCTCTTGAGATAACGAGTGCCCAGATTACAGTTATACAGAAACAAGGCAGAGACCCCTCTCTTTGCTCGAATTATCGTCCAATCTCCCTACTAAATGTAGACCTCAAACTGTTTCTGAAGGTGCCAGTAATGCGCCTTTTGCTACTGCTACCAGAGTTGGCACTGTGATCCGGCCGGGTTTGTTCCCTTTAGAGAGACACCCGCGACAACACAAAAGTGCTGAATTCAATAGACTATGCTAAAACAAGATGTATCCGTTTTTGCCTACTATCCACCGATGCTAAGAAGGCTTTTAACCAGGGGTTTGACCTTCTCTTTGCAGTACTAAGGCATATCGGCCTCTGCCCAGTCATGAGGACTTGGATACAGTCCCTGTTTTGGGCCCTCACTGCTTCTACTCAAGTCAATGGTATCTTCTCAGCCCTGTTCTCCATAGGTAATGATACCCCCCTACTCTTTGCCTTATCCCTGAAGCCTTTTTATTAAGGACTATTAGAGCCAATTCAAGCATTACTGGCCTTCAGATGACAAAACAGGAAGTCCAAATAGGGACTTATGCAGACAACCCTTCCTAGCTTAATGAAAGAATTTAGAGATCTGCCAACATTTCTGAATTTTAAAATAAATTTCCAGAAATCTGAGGCATTAAAAGTATCCCTACCCCAAACAGTGCGGGGCCCTCTCCTCCTGATTCCAGTTGAAGTGGTCCCAGGATGCCATGAAATATTTTGGCTTCCGGATCCCTAGGGACATAGAGGAGCTGTATACATCCAACGATGTCACAATTCTCCAGAATGTACGAGATTACTTTACTCGCTGGTCCAAGGGCCTGTACACATGGTTCAGGCACTGTGCTGTCTATAAAATGAATGTCTTACTCCACATTTTATGGAAGCCTCCCGATTAAAATCCCAGGAAGCTTTTTAAGGCACAGTTAACTCACTCAATTCTCTTCCTATCTAAATCTCATGGAGGGGGGGGGGGGGGATTCCCTCCATTGAACATGTCTTTACCCTCTCCTTCCTGGGTACCTGTCCCATCCCACCTATACTACAATCATACCCCACAATTGGACGTACGCTTTCCCCATACAGGTGCCTGTTCCCTCGGAGGGATACATCACCCTCTACTGCCTTCCCTATGTTGGGAAACCCCAAATTCCTTGCAAGCCTCTCCACCGTAATGTTTCAAACTTGGTGCTTCGCTTGTGAATACCCCCTGTACGTTTTCTATCCGGTTTGGACTGGCTGTCTGGGAGGAGTTGTCTGCCCTGGCCCCCGCGGGTTTGGGGAAGCACACAGCACATTTCCTGAGTTTCTTCCCACCAGCGAGAGATTTCTGCAGACCACTCATGGCATTTGAGAAAGCCTGTTTGGGATCAGACCCCAAGACTTTTAAGACTTTAACAGGTAAGTATCCGCTAAGAGTCCCTAAGTACCAGCCGCCCCTCTCCTGCAAAACTAAACCATGAGATCCAATGACTCAAATAAATGCAGAGAAAGACAGCAACTCATTGAGACCACGAGGACTAATTATCCCCAACCCTCTTGTGTCTGATTCCAAATTGGTTGTATATTAGGTGGTTACGAGCTCAGACAGAAGCAGACACCAATCTCTTGTAGTATCACCATTCTCTAATTATATTGCCAAGATGACGCAACAACAGAAATCTACACCCTTAACCCTTACCAATCCACTATTTGACGTCTTCCAACATTCGGATTGAAGCCTGTACAGCTCCGATGTCGGAAGATGTCCGGCTGGGTATTCTTATGGTATATTACTGGCCGCTCTGTTGACAGGAGCCTCTCCGGCATGTGTCACATACTGCAGTACTGGCTCTAGCCAGCAGATGACGCCATTGCATAATGGCAGAAAGCGAAAAACCCCTAGGAAACGCTGATTCCAAAATTGGATTGCAAAGGGTTAATGTTCTTGATGGGTTACTATTTTAATGACTAACGTATGTTTATGCCTTATGGTGTGTGTTACTATTAAGTGTTTTTTAGTTGTTTTTTTTCCCCCAGTAAGAGAAGCCACATATTTTGTAGATATGATACCTTTTGATAGCTAGCAGAAATACATGATGTTACAGCGAGCTTTCGGCTGGTTATCGACCCTTCATCAGGCTTCTTTTTAAGAAAAAGAAGCAGCAAAACTTAGCAGAGACAATGAAACTGATACCAAATGGTGGCTCGTCTAAGGAATGCGAAGGACGGGCCAGAACAGCTCCTTATCAGAATTTAGGCCTCTTTCCCATGAGAAAGGCGTGTAGGAGGTAAATACAAGACTCTTGCACATACAAGCATACAATATTGAACAAGTTAACCATTTAGCTGCTGCTATTTGATGATGATTATCCGTTCAGTCTCATCCGACCTTCGGTCGCTCTATGGATCAATGTTCTCCACACATTCCTGTCTTTCACGGCTTCTTTCAGTTCGGTGATTGACATGTTGGCGGTCGCCTTCATTGTATCTCGCCACCTTGTTCTTTGTCGTCCTGATCTTCTCTTCTCACTGCCCTTGCCAAGCATCAGTCCTGTGTCCAGTGAGTTCGCGGGCATCACGTGGCCACAAAGGGAGCCGCTGTTTGATGATTTTGCCCTCTAGTGATATTTTCGGTTAGGCGCGATCTAGCTCTACATTGTTCGTTGTCATGGCGGTCCGGTATCCGCACCATTCTCCTCCAGCACCAGAGCTCAAACGCTTTTCCTTCTGTCCGTCTTCCTGAGCGTCCAGCTCTCGCAGCCATACGTCATTATGGGAGAGACAGTTGTATTGACCAGTCTGGTGGTTGTTGCAATGCTAGTATCCTTGCTTTTCCAGATCTTTTCCATTCCTTGCATTGCATTCCCACCAGGTGTAATCCGTTTATTGATCTCAGGTCCAGATTGGCCGATGCAATCGATTGTGGATCCGAGGAAGATGAGATCTCGGACCGACTCGACTTCTTCTTGTTAATCTTTGTTCCCTGTACCGTTGCCCACCGCAGTCATGACTTTCGTCTTCTTGCTGTTGAGGTGCAGTCCCATGCATTCGCTTCCCTTCTGCACTCGTTGGATAAGGTATTCCAGGTCCTTTCACTTTCCCCAAGCAGGGTGGTGTCATCTGCAGATCCGAGGTTGCTGACGTTTCTGCTCCGATTTTTACTCTGATTTCTGATTCGTCCCGATTGCGTCGCCTCCAATCCGTGTTTCCGTGTTGTTGTAAAGCGACCTTATAAGCTGTTGAATATGTTCTGGGACAGCCATGTGCTTCAGACACTTCCAAAGCTTGTCATGTTCTACGCAGTCCCATGCCTTTCTGTAGTTGATGAATCACATGTACACGTCCTGACGATACCCCCGGGTCTTCTCCATGATCCAGCGCTGGTTTGTGGTTTGATCACTGGTGCCACGTCCTTTGCAGAAGCCAGCTTGAACGTCTGTCAGTTCCCATTCAACAATTGTCGCAATGCATTTTTGTATGATCTTTAAAAAAATCGGAACATACTTGAGCATCACTTTTTTTTTTCTTTCTTTGGAAGTGTGATGAAGACAGATGTTGTCCAGTTTTTGGGCCATGATTGGAACTCCAAGGACTGCTGCTTTTTTTTTTTACTTTTTATTATTTATTTATTTTTTCATTGCCCAGTCTAAGGGACTCACAAGCGTGACAGCAATCTAAGCAAAATATTCATTGTAAGGACTGTGGATGTGGAACCACTGAGTCGACCTACCGGGTAGGTGATGATCAATGGTTGACAGCCGACCTCAGCGTGGGAGGTGAGATACCGGATGTGTGAACTACGTACGCAGATGAAACTAGGAAAAGTATCTTGCCCTGAACTAATAAACAGGAGAGGGAAACCCCACTACCCCCATAGCATCCCCAGCAGTAACAGTACCCACCACAATAACATCCCCGGGAGCAACAGTGCTCCCTCGTACCCTAAAAGCATGCGCAGCAGCAACGGTGCCCCCCTCCCCCCAAAGCATGCCCAGCAGCAACGGTGCCCCCCCAAAAGCATGCCCAGCAGCAACAGTGCCCCCTCGTACCCTAAAAGCATGCCCAGCAGCAACGGTGCCCCCCTCCCCCAAAAGCATGCCCAGCAGCAACGGTGCCCCCCTCTCCGAATAGCATGTCTAGCAGCAATTGTGCCCCCCATAACGTCCCCAGCAGCAACAGTGCCCCTCTAATAGTATTCCCCAGCAACAATAGTACTCACCACAATAACATCCCCAGGAGCAACAGTGCCCCCTCCCCCCAATATATAGCAGAAATTTGGGAGCACGGATATAGAGTGAAACAAATCTTCCCCTTTATTATGTTAAGTGCTTTACATCATCAGGTGCTCGGAGTACACGTTTGAGCTCAAGCAGAGCCTCGTTCACCTCCTACAAAACGTCACTACCTGCTCATTTAAATATAAAATCAATTAAAAACAGCTAATTATTAACCCTTAATGAACTGGTGCATCAATGCTGTAATGTTCTTGAACGGATTGTCATCGCAATTTTCATCCACCGTGATGAGCCGCGTGGTATGCACGATGTATTGCTGACCTTGTGGTTATATACATCGTTGGATAGGTAAACTGATGGTTTTTTCTACTACCTTTAGCAGAGAATTTCTTTTTATTTTTTCCTTTCTGGTTTTCATTTTACATACAGTAAACTTTGGTCAGAATTCGCAGAGTGTTTTCGTATTCTTACAAGATAACACAAGTAATGTGACCTTTAAGCATGTATTTTCTACTAGGTTCATGACCTTGTACCATTCTTTGCTGCGTATAGAGGACAGTTCATTGCCTGGGGTCATCGGGCATTTTAAGCTCAGACCGAAATGGTTGTAGCATTTGAACTGATCTTATATCCTTCATTGCAACACGAGATTTAACCGAAACTATCTTGTTTGATAGAACTCAACAATTAAATGACAGGACAACTGACACATTGGGATACCTAAGCGGATAGAGGTGCGAACCAGGGTGAGGGGGGGGGGGACTCTGTCTTCTGGTGGTTGGGGTTCAAAAGTGATCTGTATTCCGAAGAGTTCTGAAACTCCCGCCAGTGAAACCATGTCTTCGTGAATTTTTCCTGAGAGCCTCTGAGTGTAGCCGTGAGGTCCTCCATTTCCATAATCCCCAGTATCTTGTTGAACCACATTGTCACCGAAGGCGGTGTGGTCTGTCGCCAGAGACTTGGTGCACAGGATCTCGCCGCACAAACCAGATGGCAAACCACGGATTTATTGTAGGGGGATCTCGTGTTGCAATAGGAAGAAAGCGGGCGTTTTGGGAATAGATGGTGTGTAAATTTGGAGGTAATTCGCCACACCTCCACCCAGAAGCTCGCCAGCACTGGACAGTCCCAGAAAATGTGTGAGAGTCCCCTGTTTGGTGCCACATCTCCAACATAGAGGGGAGACCGATGGAAAAATTTTTGTGTAGTCGGGAGGGCACCTTGTACCATCGTGACAATAGTTTATAGCCAGATTCCTTAGTTCTACTGGATATGGATGTGGAGTGTGTAAGTGTGACAATTTTTTCCCTTTCCCTCGGGGAGAGGGTGATTTCGAGGTCGTCTTCCCATTTCTGGAGAAAGTCCGGGGGTTGATATCCGGGTTGGGAGTTGAGTATGTCATATATTAGTGATGGGGTATGTCTGGAGGGGCCTTCTGTGCTGCATATTAACTCAAATTGGGTTTTCGGTCGGGTGAAAGTGCTAGGAAGTGTCTTAATTGAATTGTCTCCCAGAACGGTATGGGGGTAGGATCTCGGGTCCCTGCGAGGGACTCCATCGTCAGCCATTGGTCATCCAATACAAACTGAGCAGCCAGAAATCTGCCTTGTTGGAACCAGAGGCGGAATATTTTGCTCTCGTTTCCCGGGGGGAACGCTGGGTTAACCAAAACTGGGAACATAAGTGATGGTTTGGGTGCAATTTCCGTCCTAGTGAGTACTTTGATTGCTGTCGCCATTGTTGGGCCAATTGTGGGGTGTTGGGCCAATTCCGGAGGGGTCGGTTCCTGTATCCAGAGGAGTAACTGCAGAGATATGGGCGAGGCGGCTTGTTCTATGATGATCCATTGTTTCAAGGCTTCATGTCTGTGCCAATCAACAATGTGTGCCAAATGAACCGCTTGGTGGTTTTGTGGGAAGCTTGGGAGACGCATTCCCCCTTCTGCCTTGGGTCTTGTTAAGGTGTTACGGGGTATGCGGGTTGGTTTACTCGCCCAGACAAATTTGGTCATGAGAGAGAGTAGGTGATGAAAAAATTGTCTGGGTATGCGGATGGGGAGCGCCTGAAGTATGTAGAGCACTCTGGGGAGGATATTCATTTTGAATATTGCGCATCTCCTGAACCAGGAAAAAAGGCCCTTCGTCCACGAGTTCAGGTCTGTCCTGCTTTTGCTCAGGAGTGTTGGGAAGTTAGCTGTGTACAAGTCACTAGTCTCTGGGGTGAGGTTAATGCCAAGATACTGAATTTGTCTTTCAGTCCAGGGGAAATGGAATGAGCTCTAAGTTCATTAACTAGGGATTGAGGGAGGGATATATTGAGGGCTGCAGATTTGTGGTAGTTGATTTTAAAATTTGAGAGGTCGGAGTACTGTTTGATTTCGAATAACAGGTTAGGAAGTGAGATTCGGGGGTTGGTTATAAAGAATAAAAGGTCGTCTGCGTATGCTGAGATCTTGTACTCATTGTTATTTAGTTTAATTCCAGTCACGTTTGGGTTTTCGCGAATATGGCACAGGAGAGGTTCCAAACAGAGGATGAAAATGAAAGGTGATAGTGGGCACCCTTGTCTTGTACCGTTCGCGATGGTGAAGGGAAATGAGATCTGACCGTTAACTCTAACATACGCCCTGGGGGATGAGTAGAGGCTTGTAATCCATTGCATCATCTTAGGGCCCAGACCCCAATGGGACATAGTGGCAAATAGAAAATCCCAGTCTACCATGTCAAACGCTTTATCTGCGTCTGTAGACAGTAGGGCGACGGGAATGGCTGATTTTTTTTAGGTTGGTGGATCAGGTTGATAGCTTTTGTCGTGTTGTCTCTTGCTTCTCTAAGTGGAACACATCCAACCTGGTCCCCGTTGATTGTGCGTTGCAGGAGAGGGGAAATCCTGTTTGCCAGTATTTTTGCGACCAGCTTCAGATCTACATTTAGTAGAGAGATGGGGCGGTAACTCTGGCATTGCGACGGGTCTTTACCTTCTTTAGGGATTACCACGATGTGGGCCGCTAGGGTGTCTTTGGGCATTTCTTTTTCTTTGGTGAGGGAGTTAAAGGCTCGTAAAAAGTGCAGGGGTCAAGGTCTCCGAGTATTTTTTGTAATATGACAGGGTAAGGCAATCAGGGCCTGGGGATTTTCCTGCGTGGGTTTCTGATAGGGCGGCTGTTAATTCGTCCTGTGTGATTGGGGCTTCCATTATTTCTGTAATCTCTTGTGGGAACATTTGGATTTTCGATTGTCGGAGGTAGTCTAGTTTTTTTGCTTTCCGTGCGGTCCTGTCGTGTTCTGATATCGAAGGTGTTAAGTTGTAGAGGGTTTGGTAATAGTCACGAAATGCTTCAGTTATCTGTTGCGGTAAGTGCAAGGTGTTGCCGGGAGGCGGAGGAGATGTGGGGGATGTAAGTTTTAGCTCTAGTTGTGCGGAGGGCTCGGGTACGGCTGGGTTTGTTTCCGAACTCGTAAAAGTGACGCCTACATTTTGCAAGGGTCCCCTTCGCCTGGGCCAGGCAGAGCGCCCCCACACGTTCCCTAAGTTGTACTAGTTCTGCCCTGATGGTATTATCCTGGTTGGCTTTGTGTAGTAATTAGAGTACCTGGATGCGGTCTAGCAGCCCCCGAAGTAGTGCTGCTCTTTCTTTTTTGAGGCGGGAACCCAGCCCAATACGGACTCCCCGGATTACACATTTATGGGCCTCCCAAACTGTCAGCGGGTTGGTGTCTTGGGTATAATTGTTCTCAAAGTATTTTTCCAGGGCCCTTTGTATCTCCCCTGATGTCTCTGATCCTTGGATGAGAGACTCATTGAGTCGCCAATGCCAGGTTCTGTCATGGATTGTGGGGAGAGACAGGGATAAAGTAATGTGTGTGTGGTCAGATAAGGTGATGTTGTCAATTTCCGCAGACCTCACCATGGGGAAGGTCGAGTGGTGCAACAAGAAGTAGTCTATCCTTGAGTATGAGTTGTGTGGGGCAGAGAAGTATGTATAATCTCTGGTGTTGGGGTGTAAGACCCTCCAGATATCTGTTGATGTTTATGAAGTGTCTTCCTGATCCTCCGGAGTGCAGCTAGTGTAAGGCAGCTACTTCCCCTGGATTGGTCTATGTGCGGGTCGAGGGGTATGTTGAAATCTCCTCCCAGTATCAGGGTGCCCCCCTTGAATTCCTCCAGGGTCCTTTCTAGAAAGGTCACCTGGTTGGAATTGAAGAAGTACATAGTGGCCAAGGTGACTGGAGTACTGGCAAGCTTACCTTTGAAGAAGATGCTTCTTCCCTCTGGGTCGGATCTCATTGCCGAGTGTTCCCATGGGATTGAGCTGGCAATCCGGGATCGAGACTCCTCTTGACTTGGAATTCGTACTGTGGTAGGCGCGGGGGAATCTGGCGTCTGAAAGTCTAGGCGTTGCTCTTGCGCAGAAGTGGGTCTCCTGTATGAAGGCTACCTGCGCCCTTTTCCAGAGGAGATGGAGAATGGAGGACCTCTTTTTGGGGATGTTGAGGCCCTGTACATTAAAGGGGTTGTCCCGCGAAAGCAAGTGGGGTTATACACTTCTGTATGGCCATATAAATGCATTTTGTAATATACATCGTGCATTAAATATTGGCCATACAGAAGTTATACACTTACCCCCTCTGGTGCTGGCGTCCCCGTCTCCATGGCGCCGACCGAAGCCTTCTTCTGCCTGGATTAGACACGCTTGCGCAGTCTGCCCTCTTCTGTCCCGCTCCGGCGTGCTCGCGCCGCAGAGGTCTTCTGCGCATGCGCAGAAGACCTCTGCGGCGCGAGCACACGGGAGGGGCCCCTTCAGCGGGACAGAAGAAGCAGACTGCGCAAGCGCGTCTAATCCAGGCAGAAGAAGGCTTCGGTCGGCGCCATGGAGACGGGGACGCCAACACCAGAGGGAGTAAGTATATAACTTCTGTATGGCCAATATTTAATGCACGATGTATATTACAAAGTGCATTTATATGGCCATACAGAAGTGCTGAACCCCACTTGCTTTCGCGGGACAACCCCTTTAAGAGAGACAGCAGTAAGATTTGAGGAGTCTGGAGGCATTTTCCCTGTTCTGTGGTCTGAAGGCCGGGGATTATTAGTACAGAGGTTGAGTCCGGAGAAGGATCTGGGGTGGGAAAGGTGAGGACAGGGAGCTATGAAACACAAGGGATGTACTCACAGGGGGGTAGACGGAAAAACAGAAAACTATATGATATTACAATATCAATCAGAGAGCCTGTGTCCCCACAAAAAAAGGGGGGGGGGGAATGAGGTCTCTGACACCCTACTGGGGGAAACGTAGAAAGGCACAGAAAAGTGAACAGTTACAGGTCTCGTAGCCGCGGCGCCAAAGGGTCTTGGGAGCCGGGTGCTATCGGTTCTGGTCTGAGGAAGCGTCCGCGAGCCGTCTTGCTGTAACTTGTATGTCTTGAACCTGTTAAAGACAAGTTGTCGTGGCTAGAGGGGGGGGAGGGAACGGAAAGATAGAGGGAAGAGAGAGAGTCAGATGAGCAGGCACAAGTAAGAGGGGAGAGAAGATGAGTCTTTCTATTCTGTTCCTCCATTTTGGGAAAACGGGTGAGATTCTGAGTCTCGGACGAAGCTGAGGGAGGGTCCTGGTCTTGTGTGGCACACCATGGAAAATGGCAACTGGGTAGCGTCCTGGATGTTGGGACCCTTTAGTGGGAACAATGCTTCGTCTTGGTCTCGGAGCAACCGTGTGGTGGGGTTGAAACTGAGGCGCAACTATTGGATCATGGAGAATCCCAGTCTCTCACGTTAGGAGGGGTCATTTCTGTGGGCATGGTCCAGTCCGATATCGGGATCGGTGGTACATCTAGGAACTTGAATACTCCTTCTAAGTCCGTCGGGGAGCGAACCGTATGGAGACTGTGTTTTCGCAGAATCAGATGAAAGGGGTGACTCCATTGTATGTTGCGCCCGCCTTGCCTGCAGCCTCTAGCAGAGGTCGAATCAGTGTCCGACTGTTGAGAGTCAGTCTGGACACATCGGGTAAGATGGTTCTTTCCGCCCGTTGTATCTGATCGGGCCGTGTTCCCAGGCCATACGTAGAATTTCTTCTTTCTGTCTGTAAAAGTGTACCCGACATATCACGTCTCTCGGAGAGTTCGGGTTCCGGGCTCTGCCGCCTTGCAGGCGTTGGACTCTGTCTAGTTCGATCGTCTTGTTGTCAGGGCGTTGTAGCAGCTTATTAAAGATAGTGGTCACGTGGTCGTATAGGTCTTCTGGTGGGATATCTTTGGAGAGGCTTCTCAATTTGAGGTTGTTGCAGCGGCCTCTGTTTTCGGTATCATCAAGGTGGAAGGTTAAGTCTCTGATTTGTCTCTGCTGCTTTTCAACCGTGAGCGCCAATTGTTGGAAGTCTGTTTCTGGTGCCCTCTCGTTTTGCTCCAGGGGAAGTGACCCGTTCAGTTAGATCCTGTACCGAATGGGTGACTATGTTGATTGCCGTCACATGTTTTTCTTCTATGTGTCTGAGTTGCGGCTCGAGGTCTATATTGGTGGGCAGGGCTCGGATCATCACCCACATAGCCTGCAACATCTGGGAGTCATCTAGTGGTGGGGTATAGATATCAGGGGGTTCTCCCAGAAAGTGTGCTACTGGAGCATTGGTGTCTGAAGCAGATGGATAAGAGCAGTGGGACCTTGCCATAGGCGTTGTAGTGGAGAAGGTGGGGGATGTAGGTCCTCTAGCTTCTTGACTTTCTGTGACCCGTGTACTGCCTTCAGGCAGATGCTGAGCTGTCACCTGACTGCTGTGGCTGCTGCTCGTAGGGGTTCTGGGGAGGTTCCTTGTAGTAACTGAGTTCAAGTGTCCTTTTTGGGGGATCATTGTGGGGGTCTGGGGGTGTTGGTGTACCCCCTTTTTTTTTTTTTTTTTAGGGCTCTGTCCCCCTCACTGCCCCGTGCCTGCTGTTGGTCCCCTGGTGGTAGGGGCAGGGCTCCCAAGACTCCTGTATGAGGGGGTGTCTGATCTTTGCAGAGGTCTGGCGCCATAGTGCGGCAGCTGTGCGAGGTGTCCTCCGTCCCCCTTTCCCCCGGTTGCCGGCATCCCACTGAGCCCTCTGCCTGTTGTGGGTCGCCCCCCCGGTGCCATGCGTCTCTCAGGGTCTTGGAGTGTGGCGCTTGCGTCTCCGCTCTCGGCGGGCGCCCTCTCCACGTGGAGATCCAGCGCCATGTTGGGTGTGCACAGCGGGACGTCGGCGCCCCTTCTGTCTCCCGCGTACCTGCTCTCCGGTGTCTCTCCCGCCTGCTTCCGGGCCCCTTCATCAGCAGCCTGTCTGCTTGAGCGCAGGAGCAGGGTGCCTGGGTTCTCTGTGCAGGCTGGCGCCTGTTCCGTGCGGTGTCCCGGCGCCATGCTGTAGGTGCTGTGCGGGGTGTCAGGCACGCTCAAACCTGTTAGATAGCGGCTCAGCGAGTGAGTCTCTCTTTCTTCTTCCCCCTCTCCTCATGCCGGTAAGATGAATGGAATGCTCTTTTTGGCTGCGGAGCGCCGGACACTGCGACTTGACTCCCCCGTGCCTAGGCCACGCCACAGCAGAGAACTTCTCCCGATTTTATGTCAAGATAAAATCACCAATAAAATTCTGGAGAACGGCACTAGTAGCTAAAAAACAAAAGCTAGGAAATATTCTACTAACATCACTAATACCCCGTTGGCATACAAAGGATTTGTCAAATGTGGCAATCCTAGATGTAACACCTGTCATCTAGCGAAAAAATGCAGTATATTTAAGAATAGCTCTAATACTAAAGAATTTGACATGAAGAACTACATTAATTGCGATTCGATGAATGTGGATTATGGAATTCCTGTACTGTGTGATAAACACTATGTGGGGTGTACAATAAGAAGGCTAAGAAGCCGTACAGCGGGCATGTGAGACCTATTAGTACTGGTCATTCGGGAGTTCAACACCTTTTAGAAGAACACAAAGGAAATATTGGTATCCTAATTAATTCTGGCATTAAAAGGGTAAACAATAAAGGAAAACCGACCGTTTCTGGATATTAATAGGCATGAGTGAGTATACTCCCTAAAGCACTGCTCGCTCGAGTAATGTGCCTTAGCCGAGTATCTCCCTGCTCGTCCCTGAAGATTCGGGGTCCGCCGCAGGTGACAGGTGAGTTGTGGCGGGGAGCAGGGGGGAGAGAGGGAGAGAGAGATCTCCCCTCCGTTCCTCCCCGCTCTCCCCCGCAGCTCCCCGCCCCGCGGCGGCCCCCGAATCTTTCGGGACGAGCGGGGAGATACTCGGCTAAGGCACATTACTCGAGCGAGCAGTGCCTTAGCGGATATACTCGCTCATCCCTAGATATTAACATTAGATATGAGATTCCCAAAAGGTTTAAACAGCAAACAGATCTATTCTATATGAACTATTTCTGTTGTTCTTACGAGGTGTCGAATTATTGCTGAACCCTTTGTATAACTATTCCAATGATCCATATTTATTCTGCAGTATGATGGACGGTGTCACTGATAGAATGAACTTCTACAAACTAGATCTAATATAAATACGTATTATACAATTACCGATTTAGAGAATGACCTTCATCCATTATAATTCTGTATTTCTGTAGCTTGAATTGTAATGATATGTATATTCTATTCCTTTGTACAATTATTTCATACTGATGGATTCTATGGGAATCTATGGCATAATATGGCTGTTGTAGAGGAACATTACAGCATTGATGCACCAGTTCATTAAGGGTTAATAATTAGCTGTTTTTAATTGATTTTATATTTTAATGAGCAGGTAGTGACGTTTTGTAGGAGGTGAACGAGGCTCTGCTTGAGCTCAAACGCGTACTCCGAGCACCTGAACATAATAAAGGGGAAGATTTGTTTCACTATATATCCGTGCTCCCAAATTTCTGCTATATATTAGGGGGGGGGGGGCACTGTTGCTGCTGAGAATGCTATTGGAGGGGAACTTTTGTTCCTGGGCATGCTATTGGGGGGGGCACTTTTGTTCCTGGGCATGCTATTGGGGGGACACTTTTGCTGCTGGGCATGCTATTGGGGGGGGCACTTTTGCTGCTGGGCATGCTATTGGGGGGGCACTTTTGCTGCTGGGCATGCTTTTGGAGGGGTGGGCACTGTTGTTCCTGGGCATGCTATTGGGGGGACACTTTTGCTGCTGGGCATGCTATTGGGGGGACACTTTTGCTGCTGGGCATGCTATTGGGGGGGCACTTTTGCTGCTGGGCATGCTATTGGGGGGGGCACTTTTGCTGCTGGGCATGCTTTTGGAGGGGTGGGCACTGTTGTTCCTGGGCATGCTATTGGGGGGACACTTTTGCTGCTGGGCATGCTATTGGGGGGACACTTTTGCTGCTGGGCATGCTATTGGGGGGGCACTTTTGCTGCTGGGCATGCTATTGGGGGGGCACTTTTGCTGCTGGGCATGCTTTTGGAGGGGTGGGCACTGTTGTTCCTGGGCATGCTATTGGGGGGGCACTTTTGCTGCTGGGCATGCTATTGGGGGGGCACTTTTGCTGCTGGGCATGCTTTTGGAGGGGTAGGCACTGTTGTTCCTGGGGATGCTATGGTGGGGGGCACTGTTGCTCCTGGGGATGCTATGGGGGGGAGGGGGCACTGTTTCTGCTGGGGACGCTATGGGGGGCACAGTTAGGAGGGGAGTGCTGACCACATGGGGGTACCTTCAACCCTCATGTGGTGTAGAGAATGGAGGCTGAAGAATCCTGATGCCCCTATCCCAGGGGCCTTCATTGAGAGTGAGATCTGAGGGGAGAGAAGAGTCCGCCATGCAGAGATCTAATTGCTGAATCAAATGAGTGTTTGCGGAGTGATCCTAGCCCCATCCTCCTCCAGAGGGTTCCCCTTCTCTGAGCAGTACCTTACAGATAACAGGAACTGCAGGAGCGGTGTCATCCTTTGTCTTCTCCCTGACCTCAGTCTACTGTCCGTGCAGCTCATTACACACCAGTGCAGGCAGCTGTCAAATTACAAGTGAAGCTTTTCCAGCCCTTGTCCATTCCCGGGGACTGAGGTACTAAAGTTGATGTGCGTGTGTAGACTTCCTTCATTTCTTCACCAAGGATCATCCCAGTGTGTAAGGAACAGTCTACCACACGTGTACAGGTAACCGCTGTCCCAGTGCTACTCGGGCCGAGACTGCGTGTGTCCCACCGGGAGAAATCCGGTAAGGGCCACCGTGACAAGTGCCAACTCTTCCCCAACAGCTCCTCACTGCGAGCCTCATGTATAGATGTCCGCTGGGACGCTGAAAAAAAAGAAATGGCCTTAGATAAGGAATCTCTAAGAAAAAAAAACTTAAGGTAGAAAAGGCTCTCAAACAGGATCTTGTAGAGAACTGAGAAGATGAAGGGCGTTCCTGCCTTTAAAGACCTCTGGGGGTTTCTAAGGATGGAGGCGCCCTTCTCTGTCAGCAGTGAGGTGCAGTTACCTGTCCTCAGAGGATGGAGGCGCCCTTCTCTGTCAGCAGTGAGTTGTAGTTACCTGTCCTCAGGATGGAGGCGCCCTTCTCTGTCAGCAGTGAGTTGTAGTTACCTGTCCTCAGGATGGAGGCGCCCTTCTCTGTCAGCAGTGAGTTGTAGTTACCTGCTCTCAGAGGATGGAGGCGCCCTTCTCTGTCAGCAGTGAGTTGTAGTTACCTGTCCTCAGAATGGAGGCGCCCTTCTCTGTCAGCAGTGAGTTGTAGTTACCTGTCCTCAGGATGGAGGCGCCCTTCTCTGTCAGCAGTGAGTTGTAGTTACCTGTCCTCAGGATGGAGGCGCCCTTCTCTGTCAGCAGTGAGGTGCAGTTACCTGTCCTCAGAGGATGGAGGCGCCCTTCTCTGTCAGCAGTGAGTTGTAGTTACCTGTCCTCAGGATGGAGGCGCCCTTCTCTGTCAGCAGTGAGTTGTAGTTACCTGTCCTCAGGATGGAGGCGCCCTTCTCTGTCAGCAGTGAGTTGTAGTTACCTGTCCTCAGGATGGAGGCGCCCTTCTCTGTCAGCAGTGAGTTGTAGTTACCTGCTCTCAGAGGATGGAGGCGCCCTTCTCTGTCAGCAGTGAGTTGTAGTTACCTGTCCTCAGGATGGAGGCGCCCTTCTCTGTCAGCAGTGAGTTGTAGTTACCTGTCCTCAGGATGGAGGCGCCCTTCTCTGTCAGCAGTGAGTTGTAGTTACCTGTCCTCAGGATGGAGGCGCCCTTCTCTGTCAGCAGTGAGGTGCAGTTACCTGTCCTCAGGATGGAGGCGCCCTTCTCTGTCAGCAGTGAGGTGCAGTTACCTGTCCTCAGGATGGAGGCGCCCTTCTCTGTCAGCAGTGAGTTGTAGTTACCTGTCCTCAGGATGGAGGCGCCCTTCTCTGTCAGCAGTGAGGTGCAGTTACCTGTCCTCAGGATGGAGGCGCCCTTCTCTGTCAGCAGTGAGGTGCAGTTACCTGTCCTCAGGATGGAGGCGCCCTTCTCTGTCAGCAGTGAGTTGTAGTTACCTGCTCTCAGAGGATGGAGGCGCCCTTCTCTGTCAGCAGTGAGTTGTAGTTACCTGTCCTCAGAATGGAGGCGCCCTTCTCTGTCAGCAGTGAGTTGAAGTTACCTGTCCTCAGAATGGAGGCGCCCTTCTCTGTCAGCAGTGAGTTGTAGTTACCTGTCCTCAGGATGGAGGCGCCCTTCTCTGTCAGCAGTGAGGTGCAGTTACCTGTCCTCAGGATGGAGGCGCCCTTCTCTGTCAGCAGTGAGGTGCAGTTACCTGTCCTCAGGATGGAGGCGCCCTTCTCTGTCAGCAGTGAGTTGTAGTTACCTGTCCTCAGGATGGAGGCGCCCTTCTCTGTCAGCAGTAAATTGTAGTTACCTGCTCTCAGAGGATGGAGGCGCCCTTCTCTGTCAGCAGTGAGTTGTAGTTACCTGTCCTCAGGATGGAGGCGCCCTTCTCTGTCAGCAGTGAGTTGTAGTTACCTGTCCTCAGGATGGAGGCGCCCTTCTCTGTCAGCAGTGAGTTGTAGTTACCTGTCCTCAGGATGGAGGCGCCCTTCTCTGTCAGCAGTGAGGTGCAGTTACCTGTCCTCAGGATGGAGGCGCCCTTCTCTGTCAGCAGTGAGTTGTAGTTACCTGTCCTCAGGATGGAGGCGCCCTTCTCTGTCAGCAGTGAGGTGCAGTTACCTGTCCTCAGGATGGAGGCGCCCTTCTCTGTCAGCAGTGAGGTGCAGTTACCTGTCCTCAGGATGGAGGCGCCCTTCTCTGTCAGCAGTGAGTTGTAGTTACCTGCTCTCAGAGGATGGAGGCGCCCTTCTCTGTCAGCAGTGAGGTGCAGTTACCTGTCCTCAGAATGGAGGCGCCCTTCTCTGTCAGCAGTGAGTTGAAGTTACCTGTCCTCAGAATGGAGGCGCCCTTCTCTGTCAGCAGTGAGTTGTAGTTACCTGTCCTCAGAGGATGGAGGCGCCCTTCTCTGTCAGCAATGAGGTGCAGCTACCTGTCCTCAGGATGGAGGCGCCCTTCTCTGTCAGCAGTGAGGTGCAGTTACCTGTCCTCAGAATGGAGGCGCCCTTCTCTGTCAGCAGTGAGGTGCAGTTACCTGTCCTCAGAGGATGGAGGCACCCTTCTCTGTCAGCAGTGAGTTGTAGTTACCTGTCCTCAGGATGGAGGCGCCCTTCTCTGTCAGCAGTGAGTTGTAGTTACCTGTCCTCAGGATGGAGGCGCCCTTCTCTGTCAGCAGTGAGGTGCAGTTACCTGTCCTCAGGATGGAGGCGCCCTTCTCTGTCAGCAGTGAGGTGCAGTTACCTGTCCTCAGGATGGAGGCGCCCTTCTCTGTCAGCAGTGAGTTGTAGTTACCTGTCCTCAGGATGGAGGCGCCCTTCTCTGTCAGCAGTGAGGTGCACTTACCTGTCCTCAGAATGGAGGCGCCCTTCTCTGTCAGCAGTGAGATGCACTTACCTGTCCTCAGGATGGAGGCGCCCTTCTCTGTCAGCAGTGAGTTGTAGTTACCTGCTCTCAGAGGATGGAGGCGCCCTTCTCTGTCAGCAGTGAGTTGTAGTTACCTGTCCTCAGAATGGAGGCGCCCTTCTCTGTCAGCAGTGAGTTGTAGTTACCTGTCCTCAGGATGGAGGCGCCCTTCTCTGTCAGCAGTGAGTTGTAGTTACCTGTCCTCAGGATGGAGGCGCCCTTCTCTGTCAGCAGTGAGGTGCAGTTACCTGTCCTCAGGATGGAGGCGCCCTTCTCTGTCAGCAGTGAGGTGCAGTTACCTGTCCTCAGGATGGAGGCGCCCTTCTCTGTCAGCAGTGAGTTGTAGTTACCTGTCCTCAGAATGGAGGCGCCCTTCTCTGTCAGCAGTGAGTTGCAGTTACCTGTCCTCAGGATGGAGGCGCCCTTCTCTGTCAGCAGTGAGTTGTAGTTACCTGCTCTCAGAGGATGGAGGCGCCCTTCTCTGTCAGCAGTGAGTTGTAGTTACCTGTCCTCAGAGGATGGAGGCGCCCTTCTCTGTCAGCAGTGAGTTGTAGTTACCTGTCCTCAGAATGGAGGCGCCCTTCTCTGTCAGCAGTGAGTTGCAGTTACCTGTCCTCAGGATGGAGGCGCCCTTCTCTGTCAGCAGTGAGTTGCAGTTACCTGTCCTCAGGATGGAGGCGCCCTTCTCTGTCAGCAGTGAGGTGCAGTTACCTGTCCTCAGGATGGAGGCGCCCTTCTCTGTCAGCAGTGAGTTGTAGTTACCTGCTCTCAGAGGATGGAGGCGCCCTTCTCTGTCAGCAGTGAGTTGTAGTTACCTGTCCTCAGAGGATGGAGGCGCCCTTCTCTGTCAGCAGTGAGGTGTAGTTACCTGTCCTCAGGATGGAGGCGCCCTTCTCTATCAGCAGTGAGTTGTAGTTACCTGTCCTCAGGATGGAGGCGCCCTTCTCTATCAGCAGTGAGTTGTAGTTACCTGCTCTCAGAGGATGGAGGCGCCCTTCTCTGTCAGCAGTGAGTTGTAGTTACCTGTCCTCAGGATGGAGGCGCCCTTCTCTATCAGCAGTGAGTTGTACTTACCTGTCCTCAGGATGGAGGCGCCCTTCTCTGTCAGCAGTGAGGTGCAGTTACCTGTCCTCAGGATGGAGGCGCCCTTCTCTGTCAGCAGTGAGGTGCAGTTACCTGTCCTCAGGATGGAGGCGCCCTTCTCTGTCAGCAGTGAGGTGTAGTTACCTGCTCTCAGAGGATGGAGGCGCCCTTCTCTGTCAGCAGTGAGTTGTAGTTACCTGTCCTCAGCATAGAGGCTCCCTTCTCTGTCAGCAGTGAGTTGTAGTTACCTGTCCTCAGGATGGAGGCGCCCTTCTCTGTCAGCAGTAAATTGTAGTTACCTGCTCTCAGAGGATGGAGGCGCCCTTCTCTGTCAGCAGTGAGTTGTAGTTACCTGTCCTCAGGATGGAGGCGCCCTTCTCTGTTAGCAGTGAGGTGCAGTTACCTGTCCTCAGGATGGAGGCGCCCTTCTCTGTCAGCAGTGAGTTGTAGTTACCTGTCCTCAGGATGGAGGCGCCTTTCTCTGTCAGCAGTGAATTGTAGTTACCTGCTCTCAGAGGATGGAGGCGCCCTTCTCTGTCAGCAGTGAGTTGTAGTTACCTGTCCTCAGGATGGAGGCGCCCTTCTCTGTCAGCAGTGAATTGTAGTTACCTGCTCTCAGAGGATGGAGGCGCCCTTCTCTGTCAGCAGTGAGGTGCAGTTACCTGTCCTCAGGATGGAGGCGCCCTTCTCTGTCAGCAGTGAGTTGTAGTTACCTGCTCTCAGAGGATGGAGGCGCCCTTCTCTGTCAGCAGTGAGTTGTAGTTACCTGTCCTCAGGATGGAGGCGCCCTTCTCTGTCAGCAGTGAGTTGTAGTTACCTGTCCTCAGAGGATGGAGGCGCCCTTCTCTGTCAGCAGTGAGTTGTAGTTACCTGTCCTCAGGATGGAGGCGCCCTTCTCTGTCAGCAGTGAGTTGTAGTTACCTGTCCTCAGGATGGAGGCGCCCTTCTCTGTCAGCAGTGAGTTGTAGTTACCTGTCCTCAGGATGGAGGCGCCCTTCTCTGTCAGCAGTGAGTTGTAGTTACCTGTCCTCAGGATGGAGGCGCCCTTCTCTGTCAGCAGTGAGTTGTAGTTACCTGTCCTCAGAGGATCGAGGCGCCCTTCTCTGTCAGCAGTGAGTTGTAGTTACCTGTCCTCAGAGGATGGAGGCGCCCTTCTCTGTCAGCAGTGAGTTGTAGTTACCTGTCCTCAGGATGGAGGCGCCCTTCTCTGTCAGCAGTGAGTTGTAGTTACCTGTCCTCAGGATGGAGGCGCCCTTCTCTGTCAGCAGTGAGTTGTAGTTACCTGTCCTCAGGATGGAGGCGCCCTTCTCTGTCAGCAGTGAGTTGCAGTTACCTGTCCTCAGGATGGAGGCGCCCTTCTCTGTCAGCAGTGAGTTGCAGTTACCTGTCCTTAGAATGGAGGCGCCCTTCTCTGTCAGCAGTGAGGTGCAGTTACCTGTCCTCAGGATGGAGGCGCCCTTCTCTGTCAGCAGTGAGTTGTAGTTACCTGTCCTCAGAATGGAGGCGCCCTTCTCTGTCAGCAGTGAGTTGTAGTTACCTGTCCTCAGAATGGAGACGCCCTTCTCTGTCAGCAGTGAGTTGTAGTTACCTGCTCTCAGAGGATGGAGGCGCCCTTCTCTGTCAGCAGTGAGTTGCAGTTACCTGTCCTCAGGATGGTGGCGCCCTTCTCTGTCAGCAGTGAGTTGTAGTTACCTGTCCTCAGGATGGAGGCGCCCTTCTCTGTCAGCAGTGAGGTGCAGTTACCTGTCCTCAGGATGGAGGCGCCCTTCTCTGTCAGCAGTGAGGTGCAGTTACCTGTCCTCAGGATGGAGGCGCCCTTCTCTGTCAGCAGTGAGTTGTAGTTACCTGTCCTCAGGATGGAGGCGCCCTTCTCTGTCAGCAGTGAGTTGTAGTTACCTGTCCTCAGGATGGAGGCGCCCTTCTCTGTCAGCAGTGAGGTGCAGTTACCTGTCCTCAGGATGGAGGCGCCCTTCTCTGTCAGCAGTGAGTTGCAGTTACCTGTCCTCAGGATGGAGGCGCCCTTCTCTGTCAGCAGTGAGTTGTAGTTACCTGTCCTCAGGATGGAGGCGCCCTTCTCTGTCAGCAGTGAGTTGTAGTTACCTGTCCTCAGGATGGAGGCGCCCTTCTCTGTCAGCAGTGAGTTGCAGTTACCTGTCCTCAGAATGGAGGCGCCCTTCTCTGTCAGCAGTGAGTTGCAGTTACCTGTCCTCAGGATGGAGGCGCCCTTCTCTGTCAGCAGTGAGTTGTAGTTACCTGTCCTCAGAATGGAGGCGCCCTTCTCTGTCAGCAGTGAGTTGCAGTTACCTGTCCTCAGGATGGAGGCGCCCTTCTCTGTCAGCAGTGAGTTGTAGTTACCTGCTCTCAGAGGATGGAGGCGCCCTTCTCTGTCAGCAGTGAGTTGTAGTTACCTGTCCTCAGAGGATGGAGGCGCCCTTCTCTGTCAGCAGTGAGTTGTAGTTACCTGTCCTCAGAATGGAGGCGCCCTTCTCTGTCAGCAGTGAGTTGCAGTTACCTGTCCTCAGGATGGAGGCGCCCTTCTCTGTCAGCAGTGAGTTGCAGTTACCTGTCCTCAGGATGGAGGCGCCCTTCTCTGTCAGCAGTGAGGTGCAGTTACCTGTCCTCAGGATGGAGGCGCCCTTCTCTGTCAGCAGTGAGTTGTAGTTACCTGCTCTCAGAGGATGGAGGCGCCCTTCTCTGTCAGCAGTGAGTTGTAGTTACCTGTCCTCAGAGGATGGAGGCGCCCTTCTCTGTCAGCAGTGAGTTGTAGTTACCTGTCCTCAGGATGGAGGCGCCCTTCTCTATCAGCAGTGAGTTGTAGTTACCTGCTCTCAGAGGATGGAGGCGCCCTTCTCTGTCAGCAGTGAGTTGTAGTTACCTGTCCTCAGAATGGAGGCGCCCTTCTCTGTCAGCAGTGAGGTGTAGTTACCTGTCCTCAGGATGGAGGCGCCCTTCTCTGTCAGCAGTGAGGTGTAGTTACCTGTCCTCAGGATGGAGGCGCCCTTCTCTGTCAGCAGTGAGTAGTAGTTACCTGTCCTCTGGATGGAGGCGCCCTTCTCTGTCAGCAGTGAGGTGCAGTTACCTGTCCTCAGGATGGAGGCGCCCTTCTCTGTCAGCAGTGAGTTGTAGTTACCTGTCCTCAGAATGGAGGCGCCCTTCTCTGTCAGCAGTGAGGTGCACTTACCTGCTCTCAGAGGATGGAGGCGCCCTTCTCTGTCAGCAGTGAGTTGTAGTTACCTGTCCTCAGGATTGAGGCGCCCTTCTCTGTCAGCAGTGAGTTGTAGTTACCTGTCCTCAGGATGGAGGCGCCCTTCTCTGTCAGCAGTGAGGTGCAGTTACCTGCTCTCAGAGGATGGAGGCGCCCTTCTCTGTCAGCAGTGAGTTGTAGTTACCTGTCCTCAGAATGGAGGCGCCCTTCTCTGTCAGCAGTGAGTTGTAGTTACCTGTCCTCAGGATGGAGGCGCCCTTCTCTGTCAGCAGTGAGTTGTAGTTACCTGTCCTCAGGATGGAGGCGCCCTTCTCTGTCAGCAGTGAGGTGCAGTTACCTGTCCTCAGGATGGAGGCGCCCTTCTCTGTCAGCAGTGAGGTGCAGTTACCTGTCCTCAGGATGGAGGCGCCCTTCTCTGTCAGCAGTGAGGTGCAGTTACCTGTCCTCAGGATGGAGGCGCCCTTCTCTGTCAGCAGTGAGGTGCAGTTACCTGTCCTCAGGATGGAGGCGCCCTTCTCTGTCAGCAGTGAGGTGTAGTTACCTGCTCTCAGAGGATGGAGGCGCCCTTCTCTGTCAGCAGTGAGTTGCAGTTACCTGTCCTCAGAATGGAGGCGCCCTTCTCTGTCAGCAGTGAGGTGTAGTTACCTGTCCTCAGGATGGAGGCGCCCTTCTCTGTCAGCAGTGAGTTGTAGTTACCTGTCCTCTGGATGGAGGCGCCCTTCTCTGTCAGCAGTGAGTTGCAGTTACCTGTCCTCAGAATGGAGGCGCCCTTCTCTGTCAGCAGTGAGGTGTAGTTACCTGTCCTCAGGATGGAGGCGCCCTTCTCTGTCAGCAGTGAGTTGTAGTTACCTGTCCTCAGGATGGAGGCGCCCTTCTCTGTCAGCAGTGAGTTGTAGTTACCTGTCCTCAGGATGGAGGCGCCCTTCTCTGTCAGCAGTGAGGTGCAGTTACCTGTCCTCAGGATGGAGGCGCCCTTCTCTGTCAGCAGTGAGGTGTAGTTACCTGTCCTCAGGATGGAGGCGCCCTTCTCTGTCAGCAGTGAGTTGTAGTTACCTTCTCTCAGAGGATGGAGGCGCCCTTCTCTGTCAGCAGTGAGGTGCAGTTACCTGTCCTCAGGATGGAGGCGCCCTTCTCTGTCAGCAGTGAGGTGCAGTTACCTGTCCTCAGGATGGAGGCGCCCTTCTCTGTCAGCAGTGAGGTGCAGTTACCTGTCCTCAGGATGGAGGCGCCCTTCTCTGTCAGCAGTGAGGTGCAGTTACCTGTCCTCAGGATGGAGGCGCCCTTCTCTGTCAGCAGTGAGGTGCAGTTACCTGTCCTCAGGATGGAGGCGCCCTTCTCTGTCAGCAGTGAGGTGCAGTTACCTGCTCTCAGAGGATGGAGGCGCCCTTCTCTGTCAGCAGTGAGGTGCAGTTACCTGCTCTCAGAGGATGGAGGCGCCCTTCTCTGTCAGCAGTGAGTTGTAGTTACCTGTCCTCAGAATGGAGGCGCCCTTCTCTGTCAGCAGTGAGTTGTAGTTACCTGTCCTCAGGATGGAGGCGGCCTTCTCTGTCAGCAGTGAGTTGTAGTTACCTGTCCTCAGGATGGAGGCGCCCTTCTCTGTCAGCAGTGAGGTGCAGTTACCTGTCCTCAGGATGGAGGCGCCCTTCTCTGTCAGCAGTGAGGTGCAGTTACCTGTCCTCAGGATGGAGGCGCCCTTCTCTGTCAGCAGTGAGGTGCAGTTACCTGTCCTCAGGATGGAGGCGCCCTTCTCTGTCAGCAGTGAGTTGTAGTTACCTGTCCTCAGGATGGAGGCGCCCTTCTCTGTCAGCAGTGAGTTGTAGTTACCTGTCCTCAGAGGATGGAGGCGCCCTTCTCTGTCAGCAGTGAGGTGCAGTTACCTGTCCTCAGGATGGAGGCGCCCTTCTCTGTCAGCAGTGAGGTGCAGTTACCTGTCCTCAGGATGGAGGCGCCCTTCTCTGTCAGCAGTGAGTTGTAGTTACCTGCTCTCAGAGGATGGAGGCGCCCTTCTCTGTCAGCAGTGAGGTGCAGTTACCTGCTCTCAGAGGATGGAGGCGCCCTTCTCTGTCAGCAGTGAGGTGCAGTTACCTGCTCTCAGAGGATGGAGGCGCCCTTCTCTGTCAGCAGTGAGTTGTAGTTACCTGTCCTCAGGATGGAGGCGCCCTTCTCTGTCAGCAGTGAGTTGTAGTTACCTGTCCTCAGAATGGAGGCGCCCTTCTCTGTCAGCAGTGAGTTGTAGTTACCTGTCCTCAGGATGGAGGCGCCCTTCTCTGTCAGCAGTGAGTTGTAGTTACCTGTCCTCAGAGGATGGAGGCGCCCTTCTCTGTCAGCAGTGAGTTGTAGTTACCTGTCCTCAGGATGGAGGCGCCCTTCTCTGTCAGCAGTGAGGTGCAGTTACCTGTCCTCAGGATGGAGGCGCCCTTCTCTGTCAGCAGTGAGTTGTAGTTACCTGCTCTCAGAGGATGGAGGCGCCCTTCTCTGTCAGCAGTGAGGTGCAGTTACCTGCTCTCAGAGGATGGAGGCGCCCTTCTCTGTCAGCAGTGAGGTGCAGTTACCTGCTCTCAGAGGATGGAGGCGCCCTTCTCTGTCAGCAGTGAGTTGTAGTTACCTGTCCTCAGGATGGAGGCGCCCTTCTCTGTCAGCAGTGAGTTGTAGTTACCTGTCCTCAGGATGGAGGCGCCCTTCTCTGTCAGCAGTGAGGTGCAGTTACCTGTCCTCAGAATGGAGGCGCCCTTCTCTGTCAGCAGTGAGTTGTAGTTACCTGTCCTCAGGATGGAGGCGCCCTTCTCTGTCAGCAGTGAGTTGTAGTTACCTGTCCTCAGAGGATGGAGGCGCCCTTCTCTGTCAGCAGTGAGTTGTAGTTACCTGTCCTCAGGATGGAGGCGCCCTTCTCTGTCAGCAGTGAGGTGCAGTTACCTGTCCTCAGAGGATGGAGGCGCCCTTCTCTGTCAGCAGTGAGTTGTAGTTACCTGTCCTCAGGATGGAGGCGCCCTTCTCTGTCAGCAGTGAGGTGCAGTTACCTGTCCTCAGAGGATGGAGGCGCCCTTCTCTGTCAGCAGTGAGGTGCAGTTACCTGTCCTCAGGATGGAGGCGCCCTTCTCTATCAGCAGTGAGGTGCAGTTACCTGCTCTCAGAGGATGGAGGCGCCCTTCTCTGTCAGCAGTGAGTTGTAGTTACCTGCTCTCAGAGGATGGAGGCGCCCTTCTCTGTCAGCAGTGAGGTGCAGTTACCTGCTCTCAGAGGATGGAGGCGCCCTTCTCTGTCAGCAGTGAGGTGCAGTTACCTGTCCTCAGGATGGAGGCGCCCTTCTCTGTCAGCAGTGAGTTGTAGTTACCTGCTCTCAGAGGATGGAGGCGCCCTTCTCTGTCAGCAGTGAGGTGCAGTTACCTGCTCTCAGAGGATGGAGGCGCCCTTCTCTGTCAGCAGTGAGGTGTAGTTACCTGTCCTCAGAATGGAGGCCCCCTTCTCTGTCAGCAGTGAGTTGTAGTTACCTGCTCTCAGAGGATGGAGGCGCCCTTCTCTGTCAGCAGTGAGTTGTAGTTACCTGCTCTCAGAGGATGGAGGCGCCCTTCTCTGTCAGCAGTGAGGTGCAGTTACCTGTCCTCAGGATGGAGGCGCCCTTCTCTGTCAGCAGTGAGGTGCAGTTACCTGTCCTCAGGATGGAGGCGCCCTTCTCTGTCAGCAGTGAGGTGCAGTTACCTGTCCTCAGGATGGAGGCGCCCTTCTCTGTCAGCAGTGAGGTGTAGTTACCTGTCCTCAGGATGGAGGCGCCCTTCTCTGTCAGCAGTGAGGTGCAGTTACCTGTCCTCAGGATGGAGGCGCCCTTCTCTGTCAGCAGTGAGGTGCAGTTACCTGCTCTCAGAGGATGGAGGCGCCCTTCTCTGTCAGCAGTGAGGTGTGATGGCTCTGTTCAGGTTTCAGTGGATCTCCTTGCTGGATCTCTCGTCAGGCTAATTTGTAAAAGCTCTCTTAATATTCCTTTTATTTTCATTACTAATTTGTCTGAATTGTAGATCATTATCTTGTTTTTGTATTAAGGGGTGCAGGTCTTGTAGGCGCTACAGCAGCCACAGCCTGAAGAACGGTGTGGACATGGTGACTTCTTCTCGTTTAATGGTGTGGTGACCCTGTGTATTTTGGATTTGTGGTCTCTTAGGGTGTGATTTATGTTCAATTTGCATACTGAAAGGAGGATGAGAAACGAGTGTGTTTGTGCAGTTACATAAACTTGTCGCTGTGTGGGGGTGCTGTCACATGGACTTGTCGCCACGGGAGGGGATTCTGTCACATGGACTTGCCGCGGGGAGGGGGGGTTGGTGCTGTCACAAAGCCTTGTTGCGGGGGTAGGGGGGGGGGGGACTGTCACATAGACTTGTCATTGTGGGGGTGCTGTGACATAGACTTGTCGCGTGTGTGTATGTGCAGTCACATAGACTTGTCACTGTGGGGGGGGGGGGGCGCTGTCGTCGCACAGACTTGCCGCTGTGGGGGGGGGGCGCTGTCGTCGCACAGACTTGTCGCTGTGGGCGGGGGGGGGGGGGGGCGCTGTCGTCGCACAGACTTGTCGCTGTGGGGGGGGGGGGCGCTGTCGTCGCACAGACTTGTCGCTGTGGGGGGGGGCTGTCGTCGCACAGACTTGTCGCTGTGGGGGGGGGGGGCGCTGTCGTCGCACAGACTTGTCGCTGTGGGGGGGGGGCGCTGTCGTCGCACAGACTTGTCGCTGTGGGGGGGGGGCGCTGTCGTCGCACAGACTTGTCGCTGTGGGGGGGCGGGCGCTGTCGTCGCACAGACTTGTCGCTGTGGGGGGGGGGCGCTGTCGTCGCACAGACTTGTCGCTGTGGGGGTGGGGGGTGGGCGCTGTCGTCACACAGACTTGTCGCTGTGGGGGGGGGCGCGCTGTTGTCGCACAGACTTGTCGCTGTGGGGGGGGGCGCTGTCGTCGCACAGACTTGTCGCTGTGGGGGGGGGGCGCTGTCGTTGCACAGACTTGTCGCTGTGGGGGGGGGGGCGCTGTCGTCGCACAGACTTGTCGTGGGGGGGGGCGCTGTCGTCGCACAGACTTGTCGCTGTGGGGGGGGGGCGCTGTCGTCGCACAGACTTGTCGCTGTGGGGGGGGGGCGCTGTCGTCGCACAGACTTGTCGCTGTGGGGGGGGGGCGCGCTGTCGTCGCACAGACTTGTCGCTGTGGGGGGGGGGCGCTGTCGTCGCACAGACTTGTCGCTGTGGGGGGGGGGCGCTGTCGTCGCACAGACTTGTCGCTTGGTGAAGAGGGGAAGGGGAGGTTGTCAGTACTTTACACAATGCTTGTGCAGGGAGGAAAGGAGGTGAGCTGTGTCTGTTGTGAATGGTGGGTCCTGTTTTATCCATATTTAGGTGCTGTCATTGTACCTGTGGGGGGGGGGGCACTGTGGGGGGGCGCACTGTGTGGGCAGGAATGTTTGGTGTTACTTTCACTTTGAGTTACTTTCAATGGCAGAGGATCGCAATCTTCAGCCATCGAAAGTAATGATAAAGATTACAATCTCCTGCTACTGCTGTGACAGGTGAAGCAGAAGATTCCTTCATCTCCTGGCATGTCCCCTCATCACTGGACACTGGGACATCATTGTCACAGTGTCCAGGGAACAGGCCGGGCGGCTGCTGGCTCCATTAAAAGCAATGTGCGTCTCCCACAATGACGCCGGTCTTTAAGTCATGTGACCGGTGTTATTGGGAGCACACACATTGAGGAGAGAAAGAGCAAGGCATCATGGGAACGCCCCGTGCGGCGCCATTTTTGAATGATTTTACAGGTCAGCTTTCCTAGGAGAGAAAAGGAGTAAAAAGATTAGCACAGTGTTTTTTATGTGTAAAGCTGTATTTTATGATGCTTTTACTTTACAGGGCATTAATGACTTTGGGCAGCGGGACAACCCCTTTAAGTCTCATCTCAACCTTCTCTTCTGCAAGCTAAATACTCCCAGATCCTTTAACCGTTCCTCATAGGACATGATTTGCAGACCGCTCACCATCTTGGTAACTCTTCTCTGAACTTGCTACCGTTTGTCAATGTCTTTTTTAAAGTGGGGTGCCCAGAACTGGACCCAGTATTCCAGATGAGGTCTGACTAAGGAAGAGTAGAGGGGGATAATGACCTCACGTGATCTAGACTCTATGCTTCTCTTAATACATCCCCGAATTGGGTTTGTTATTTTGGCTGCTGCATCACATTGTTGACTCATGTTCAGTCTGTGATCTATTAGTATACCCAAGTCGCTGTAAGCCAGAAGATTGCTAGGTTTAGTAATTTAGTAAGTTTTACACTGGCTGTGTTTCCACAAAAATAAACCCTAGCTAGATTGCATTAAAAAAAAAGCAATACATCGGTCCAGAACCTCCCGATGCTCTCCTGAGCTCATTGTACTTGCTTCAGTCTTTGGCCACCGACAGAAGATCGCTTCCTGGTTACAGAATTCCTAAATCCCGCCTCTAGGAAGTGATGGCTCTGATTGGCTGAGCACCATTCAAGGACCAATGCGATGGCTTTTCATTGGTTCATCGAGCACTACATTGACTTGCTGACCAGCGCTTGAGAACTAGTCACAACCATTGCATTTTGGGGGCGGGAATTATGAATTGGCTGAGCCATGGCATTGATTGGCCAATTCCTAAATTTTTCCTCCAACGCGATGGTTGTGATTGTCTGACCAGAGCTGGAGAATCAATTAATGCAGTGCTTGATGAACCAATCACAGCCATCGCATTGGCTCATCGAGTGCTGTATTGATTGGTTCCTGAGCGCTGCTCAGACAATCGGAGCCATCACTTGCTGGAAGTGAGATTTATGGATCCCGTAACCAGGAAGTGATCTTCTGTCGGCAGCCGAGGACTGAAGCAGGTACGCTGGAGCTCCGGAGAGCAGCAGTATGTGTTCAGAATGTACAAGGAGGAAAAATGTCCAGTGTACCTGCAGAAGCCGAGCAATGGAAGCCTGTTACCCAAAGAAGCAAGAGGATCAGGAACCGCTACTAGGTACTCACGCAGGAGAACCACAAGGAGATACAGCAAGAAATCACTTTATGCACAAAGAACCCTGTAGTAAAAACATTGAATCCTCCTGAATGGAAAAAAAGTGTTGTTATGAAGAGGAGGAGAGTGGTGGTTGTAGGGGATTCCCTAATGAGAGGAACAGGAGCCGCTGTCTGCAGACCCGATGACCTCACGAGAGGTGTTCTATCTTCCAGGTACACAAATCACAGATGTGTCTGATAGGCTGTCAAGACTTTTCAGTCCTACAGAACACCACCCATTCCTACTAATACATGCAGGGACAAATGAAACTCCAAAAAAGGACATGGCAACTATCTGCAGAGACTTTGAAGACCTCAGAAGAAGGTGAAGGAACTAGGAGATCGGGTGGTCTTCTCATCCATCCTGCTAGTGGATGGCCATGGAATAAGAAGATGGAGCAGGATTCTAGAGGTGAACAACTGGCTACGTCAATGGTGCCATAAGCAAAGATTTGGATTCCTAGACCACGAAGTGAATTACCTATATGATGGACTGCTTGATAGACGGGTTGCACCTTACAGACAGGTAAGCATATATTTGGCTACACTTATCAGGAGAGCTTTAAACTAGAACAATATGGGAAGGGAAGTGAAAGGCCAGGTAAAAATGTATATAACCTTGTAGAAGTGCAAAAAAGAACAAAGACAAGAAATTCGGAAGGCAAGTAGAGGAGCAAGAGACCCCGATCACAAACTAACATGTTTCTACACAAATGCACAGAGGATGGGAAACAAGGAGAATTGGAGCTCTTAACACAGGAAGAGAAATGATGTCATAGGCATCACGGAAACTTGGTGGGATGATACACATGATTGGATACAAGGCTTGAAGGATACAATGTATTTATAAGATACAGACCTAATAAAAGGGGAGGAGGTGTTGTGTTGTATGTTAGGAGAACATTCATCTCCACAGAGATTCAAGCTTCACAGCTGGGAGTTCTGTAGAAACTGTTTGGGTAAGGCCGCCTGCACATGGGCGGAAATCCAGCGGGATTTCCGCCGCTGAAAGTCTGCATAGGAGTGCATTACAATACGCACTCCTATGCAGACGGCCGCCGGCTCCGGTCTGCGCATGCGTCGGCTGCACCGCAGCTGGCACATGAAAGAGCTGGGGCCGCCAGGCGCGGGTGAGCACGCGCTCGTCTCTCCAGGCTCTCGGGTCGGGTCCCGCGGCGAGAATTCTCGCTGCCGGATCCGACCCGCTCGTCTGCAGGCGGCCTAAGAATACAAGGAGAGAACAACAGAAAGGACACCATTGTAGGCATTTACTATAGGCTGCCGGGACAATAACATTCTATGAGAGATTCAGTGCATTTCACCCTATCATAAACCTGACATTAGACTACTCGTATGCAGAAATCAACTTTTTGGACAAGACCATAAAAATTTTAAACCACTCAATACAGTCGCGTCGATACCGAAAACCAATTGATCGGCCCACATACCTCAGATGGGACAGTTTCCATCCCAGACACATCCAAAAGTGTATTGTCTACACCCAGGCCATCAGATACAACTGCATCTGCTCCAATCTACCAGACCGAGAGGGACATCTATACAATCTTAAAAGGAAATTTTTGAATCAGGGCTACAGTCTCCTCTCAATTGATGACCAAATCACCAGAGCCACCAGGAGCCCCGGGAATCGTCAGAGCCACCAGGGGCCCCGGGAATCGGCAGAGCCACCAGGGGCCCCGGGAATCAACCACTCCAATACACAGAAAAGGAAGGAAATGGTTGTGTACCTCCTAGTAGTGACCTACAATTCCTAGCTAGAGGTACTAAGGAAAACCACAAAGAAACTCCATCGTACCTACACAAGGAGGATCATCTGACCACCATATTCCCGGACCCTCAACGTCCAAGTCTGAGGAGCCTAATAATAATCATGAGTGTATTGTCCTCCGATACACAAATAGGAACTTATCCCTGTAATGTAAGGAGCTGTAAGACCTGCTGACATGTACGGACCGCGGACAGGATGCATAACCCCAACACACAGCAGGACTATAAGATCCATGTAATGTAAGGAGCTGTAAGACCTGCTGAACCACCAAATTAAAGATGTGGGCCAGGCATGGCACATGCGTGAGGCTGCCGAGCTGCAGAGCCACCACCAGGTTACGGCCGTTGTCACACACGACCATGCCCGTTGGAGGCTCAGCGGCAAAAGCCAGCGGTCGGTCTGCTCTGTCAGACCCTGCAACAGTTCGTGGGCCGTACGCCTCTTCTCTCCTAAGCTGATTAGTTTCAGCACGGCCTGCTGACGCCCACTGCGCCGCGCGACACCGACTGCTGGTGACGTGCTGCTGACACATCTTAATTGCGAGGTAGAGGTTGCAGAGGAGGAGGAGGGGGAAGGTTTAGTGGAGGGGGCATACACCGCCGCAGATACCAGCACCGAGCTGGGGCCCGCTATTCTGGGGGTGGGTAGGATGTGAGCGGTCCCAGGCTCTGACTCTGTCCCAGCCTCCACTAAATTTACCAAATGTGCCGTCAGGGAGATATAGTGGCCCTGCCCGCCTGTGCTTGTCCACATGTCCGTTGTTAAGTGGACCTTCCCAGTAACCGCGTTGGTGAGGGCCCGTACAATGTTGCAGGAGATGTGGTCGTGCAGGGCTGGGACGGCACTTCGTGAAAAATAGTGGCGACTGGGGACCGAGTAGGGACCTAAGAAGGACTGTTGGGGTTCTTGAAGCCTAAAATACTCCTAACACTCTCCCTATAGCAGCTCCACCAAGATACCACTTTCCCTCCTCTATGTCAGAATGCATCTGTGGCGAGCCGTGGGAGGGGCCGATTTATATACTCGGGTGACACCTGATCTCGCCAGCCACTCACTGCAGGGGGGTGGTATAGGGCTTGAACGTCGCAGGGGGAAGTTGTAATGCCTTCCCTGTCTTTCAATTGGCCAGAAAAGCGCGCTAACATCTCAGAGATGAAAGTGAAAGTAACCCGAACATCGCGTGGTACTCGTTACGAGTAACGAGCATCTCGAACACGCTAATACTCGAACACGCTAATACTCGGACGAGTACGTTCGCTCATCTCTAGTGGTAACATACTACTGAGTGGTTTAATTACTAGCAGCCAGGAGGATTGCTGTCTCTCCCGAATATCAGGAGTAAATGACAAATTAGTACCTAATGGAGTGATTGAGCCAAGGCATAGTCTCTCCGGCCAGTAGATTCAGTCGAGACCTCTCTACACCGTTCAGCAAGCCGCATAAACCTACACAGACTCCCATCTGGATGCTATTAAGCACCCACAACCTAGGAATAATCTATGGCGCCTCTTTACCGCCAGCACACTATTCTGCTATATCGGGGGTGTTTATTCCTATTGTGTCACCAGGATAATTGAAACGGCCTGTCTGATAGAGAAGCACTGACTGACCTCACCGTACAGGGTGGCTATTCGGAGGCTAGCTTTCATTAGATTACTCGTTCCATGTGTTGTATGTTAGGTGCGCCCTATGGTGGGTTATGCTTTAGGGATTTACTATTAAACGTTATATGTTATTGAGTCTAAACTGTGAAGGGCTCCAATGTTTCATCTGGCCCTCTCGCCATGATTCTAGCTGCCTTGCTCCCATACTTGAACAAGCGAGCCTCTTTCTGCATATATGACAATTGTTCCCGTTTTTGTAACCAGGTTTCGTAGGATTCTTTCGCCGTTACCCATTTCTGTTTATGTTGTTCCTTTGGCCTATCCTGAAACTGAGTGTATCCGTCCTGCAGCTGCGTGCTGAAGCCATTTATGTTGTCAGTGAGATTACATATGCAATTAGCCTACCTCTGATAATGGCTTTAGCCGTGTCCCAAAGTAATTGGGGGTTGTTGGAGTGTATTGTCAGACATGTATTGCAACCACCAGCCTCGTAGTGACGAGCGGAAAGTACCATCCTCAATTAGAAATAAAGGGAATCTCCAAGTGTAGTCTGTGCCCCTGGGGGTCTTGTCATACAGTGATAACGGTACTGGGGCATGGTCTGGAATCAGCACGTCCCCTATGTCAATTGTATCTAGGCTTTGTAGTGTGAGTTCTCGTCCCTCGGGTTCCGCTCTCACCAAACATCTCTGAGTTGAGATACATTGATAACATTTTGTAGGCCAGAGTCTCGGTGTCTAGGCGTCCTGCCCTTAATGCTACGTCAGTCTTCGATTGTCTGAACCACTGAATTGAAGTCACCCCCTACCATGTTATAAAGTCATTGTATCGTTAATATCTTGTCGGACAGGTCTGTAAAAATAGTTTGTTATTAATATTAGGTCCATATACATTGTATATACTAAATTCTTCTAACCACATAACCCTGCCGCTAGAATCCTGCCACTGCTCCTGTCCGTTAGACCCAAACCCCTTTTAATGAGTTCATTACTCTCGCCTTTGAGTGGACTGCTGGCGACTCGTACACCTCCCCTACCCATAAGCTTCGCATGGGGTAATAGTCAGCTTCTGCCAGATGTGTTTTAGGTGGCGTATAATTAATGTCCGTTTTTGTGGCGATCCGAGTCCCTTCACATTCCATGAGATGATTTACCTATCTATATATTATGCTTTGTGAATATTAAATATCACCAGTAGTTCCACCGCCTAATATCTAAGTGTCCCTTCCGTCGCGCTTAGTGCGGCATAGAGATTTAACCCCTTAGTGAAGGCCCTATAGTGTTTTTTTTACGTCCTGCTGTTGCAGGACGTGTATGGAGGGAGGTAGCGCCGCTATCTCCTCCATACAGCACAAGCGTCAGCTGTTTATTACAGCTGACACCCGCGGGTAATAGCCGTGACCGGCCGTTAGGCTATTAACCCTTTAAATACTGCTGTCAATTCTGACCGGCATTTAAATCCCTCGAACAATGTTTGGGGGTCCCGTACAGCCCCCCGCGAGGGAGCTGTGCAGGTGTCATGGCAGCCGGGGGCCTTCTGAAAAGCCCCAGTGTTGCCTTAGCAGACTCCCTATCAAGCCATCCCCGTGGGGTGGCTTGATATACTGCCTGTCAAAAAGCAGTATGACATAATGCTATAGCATTACGTCATACTACAGGAGCGATCAAAGCATCTCTGGTTGTGGTCCCCCAGGGGGACTAAAGGAAAGTGTAAAAATAAGATCAATAAAGTTTTAGTAATTATTAAAAAAAAAAAAGTAATAGAAGACCTTTTGCCATATTTGCAATAAAAAATCTAAATAATAACGCAAAAATACGTGTTTGGTATCACTGCATCCATAAAAGTCCGATCTATCAAAGTAATGTATTATTTACCCTGCATGGTGAATGTGGTCCAAAAAAAAAATAAAGAACGCCCCAAATGCACTTTTTTGGTCACCCAATCCCCGAGAAAAAATGTCAATTGAATTTAAAAATGGTACCTATGGAAACGTCAGGACATACCGCAAAAAAGCAGCCCTCACACAGCTATGTCGACAGAAAAATAAAAAAGTTTTTGTGCGCAGAAAATGGACACAGAAAATAATTTTAAAATATTAAATATCTTTAAAAAAAAATACAAGTAGTACAGCAAAGAAAGACTCTACAAGTTTGGTGTTGCAGGAATCGTAACGACCCATAGAATAAAGTTATCAGGTCATTTTTGTTGCAGTTTGTGCGCCGTAGAAACAGGACGCACCGAAAGATGGTGGAATGTCGTTTTTTTTTAATGCTGCAGGGTTCCTGCGGCACTGCTCCTTAGGTGTAGCAGAAGGGCCCGGGGTGTCTTCTTGCCAGCTCCTTTCGTCTCATGTTGTGGGGCAGGTGGGGGGGTATGCTCTCCTCGTCGATTCGGTGAGCTTCTGGACATAAGACTGCTGCCATCTTTTTGGAATATCTCCAGTGTAGCCGGATACAAAAGTCTAAACTTTTGCTGCTTTGTATACAATGCTGTGCAAATTGGCGAGAATGCCTTCCTGTTGGGTTGGACCTCAGAGGAATAGTCAGCAAAAATCAATGTTCTCTGCCCGTCGATCTCCAGCACATTTTTGCAACCCTTTAAGTTTCATAAAATTTGGTCTTCTTTATCTGTGTAGTCTGGATATCGCACAGTTGTTGGTCTGGCGCATCAGGGCAGGAGTATCTGGTGCGGTCCGGTTGTCAGCCCCCAGTCGGTGCACTCACTCAATTTTACAGTTATGGGAAATCCCAAGAGCATTAGGGATCGTGATCTCGCACAACTGACGTAAGTCTTTCTGTAAATTGGTTTCTGGAACCCCAATGATGCGTAGGTTGTTCCGTCTGGATCTGTTTTCTAGATCTTCCAAACGGTCCCAAAAATGTGTCCCAATTTTTGTGCATTAATTTTTCTACACATTTGGATGTAGAGTTGTGCTAGGAGGACAAGATTTCCATCTCGTACTCTATGGACTCTATACGGGTACCATGTTGGGCCCCCGTATCTTGCAATTCACGTAGTGAGCTGCTACTGTAATCGCTGAAGTCTCTTGAATGTCAGGGGAGATTAATTTTTCCACCTCTATTGCCAAAGTTTTGTAATCCATGACTGTTTCACTCATTATGAGGTTATCAGGTTAAGATGTTGTGAGAGATGTAGAAGGGGCAGCCGGCAGGGGCAATCTTTAGGCACTGTCTCCTTATCTGGTATTGACTTTATAGATGCTTTTGTATTCGCTTCTGCTTGCTTTCCTTTAGTGCGACCCATCTTGATGACAAAGTCCTCCATATATTGAAGTGATCGAGTGTGCATATATATATATATATATATATATATATATATATATATATATATATACACTACCGTTCAAAAGTTTGGGGTCACATTGAAATGTCCTTATTTTTGAAGGAAAAGCACTGTACTTTTCAATGAAGATAACTTTAAACTAGTCCTAACTTTAAACAAATGCACTCTATACATTGCTAATGTGGTAAATGACTATTCTAGCTGCAAATGTCTGTTTTTTTGTGCAATATCTACAAAGGTGTATAGAGGCCCATTTCCAGCAACTATCACTCCAGTGTTCTAATGGTACAATGTGTTTGCTCATTGGCTCAGAAGGCTAATTGATGATTAGAAAACCCTTGTGCAATCATGTTCACACATCTGAAAACAGTCTAGCTCGTTACAGAAGCTACAAAACTGACCTTCCTGTGAGCAGATTGAGTTTCTGGAGCATCACATTTGTGGGGTCAATTAAACGCTCAAAATGGCCAGAAAAAGAGAACTTTCATCTGAAACTCAACAGTCTATTCTTGTTCTTAGAAATGAAGGCTATTCCATGCGAGAAATTGCTAAGAAATTGAAGATTTCCTACAACGGTGTGTACTACTCCCTTCAGAGGACAGCACAAACAGGCTCTAACCAGAGTAGAAAAAGAAGTGGGAGGCCGCGTTGCACAACTAAGCAAGAAGATAAGCACATTAGAGTCTCTAGTTTGAGAAACAGACGCCTCACAGGTACCCAACTGGCATCTTCATTAAATAGTACCCGCAAAACACCAGTGTCAACATCTACAGTGAAGAGGCGGCTGCGGGATTTTGGGCTTCAGGGCAGAGTGGCAAAGAAAAAGCCATATCTGAGACTGGCCAATAAAAGAAAAAGATTAAGATGGGCAAAAGAACACAGACATTGGACAGAGGAAGACTGGAAAAAAGTGTTGTGGACGGATGAATCCAAGTTTGAGGTGTTTGGATCACAAAGAAGAACGTTTGTGAGACGCAGAACAAATGAAAAGATGCTGGAAGAATGCCTGACGCCATCTGTTAAGCATGGTGGAGGTAATGTGATGGTCTGGGGTTGCTTTGGTGCTGGTAAGGTGGGAGATTTGTACAGGGTAAAAGGGATTCTGAATAAGGAAGGCTATCACTCCATTTTGCAACGCCATGCCATACCCAGTGGACAGCGCTTGATTGGAACCAATTTCATCCTACAACAGGACAATGACCCTAAACACACCTCCAAATTGTGCAAGAACTACTTACAGCAGAAGCAGGCAGCTGGTATTCTATCGGTAATGGAGTGGCCAGCGCAGTCACCAGATCTGAACCCCATTGAGCTGTTGTGGGAGCAGCTTGACCGTATGGTACGCCAGAAGTGCCCATCCAACCAATCCAACTTGTGGGAGATGCTTCTAGAAGCGTGGGGTGCAATTTCACAAGCTTACCTCAACAAATTAACAGCTAGAATGTCAAAGGTGTGCAATGCTGGAATTGCTGCAAAAGGAGGATTCTTTGACGAAAGCAAAGTTTGATGTAAAAACAATGTTATTTCAGATACAAATCATTATTTCTAACCTTGTCAATGTCTTGGCTCTATTGTCTATTCATTTCACAACGCATGGTGGTGAATAAGTGGGACTTTTCATGGAAAACACAAAATTGTTTGGGTGACCCCAAACTTTTGAACGGTAGTGTGTGTATATATATATATATATATATATATATATATATATATTCATTTATTCAGGGAAATTCTGTGTACAGCACCAATCAGGCCCACCCCAATGCCCCGTTGCGGCGGTAAGGAAAAAACACCACACACGGAGGTCTGGTATAGTTCCTCACATGGGGAGTAACTGCGCACTTTATTATAGATTACATGGGGCTTTATACCCCTTATCACGTCATTAGAAGTGTGTAACTGTCTTGTTGGCTCAAATCACCACTTAACCATATATATGATGTCCGCAGTTCCGCCTGAGGCAGTGTTAGTCATATACACAGTTAAACAGTCGTTATCTTGATAAGGCATTTCTGTGAAAACAGCCAAGCACGGGGTCTTCTCTCGGCCTTGCAAAGCCTTGGCATAATATCTGATATGATTTTTAAGGCTACATATTAAGTTTGTTTGCATTATAGCATTGCGTACAGGTATAAAAGCATAAAAACACATGGCAATATATGCATATACCCTCACATATATACACACTTGTACTGCTGTTCACCCGGTAGACGGATGTTAGAAGGTTTAGTTTGAGCCTGGATTTAGGAAGGTGTCCCACCTCCACTGCTCCTTACCAGCCCAAAAGTGGCAAAAGAAAAGGAGTTTACAGTTTACTCCCAGCTGGTCATATATTAACCCGTTAACGACCGGGCCATAGCCTTTTTACGTCCTCCCGAAGTGGGCTTTATTCTCTGAGGACGTAAAAACGTGTGTCCTGCAGAGAATAAAGCGCCTCGGGCTCTGGACGTGACAGCTCCATGCTGTCGGTGTCCGCAGGTAGCCGACAGCATGGAGCTGTCATCCCGGGCTGCGGGGACCCCCCCCCCCCCGGCATTGCGATCGGCGCTATGCAATGGATAGCGCCGATCGCAAAAAAGTAAATAAAAGTACAAAAAAAGTTAAAGATTCAGCTGCCCTGATGGATCGGATCCATCGGAGCAGCTGAAAATACTCACCCAGGTCCGGCACACTGCTCCCCGCTCTCCTGCCGCTCCGGGCCCGCTCTCCTGCCGCTCCGCTTCTGCGCATGCGCGCCAGGCGGCATTACGTCAGCCGAATGCGCAGAAGGCCCGGCGGCGCGGGAGATTTAAAATCTCCTGGCCCCCGGCTCCTGTAGGTAGCCGGGAGGCAGGAGATGTCAGCGGGGACCGCGGTGAGCGGTCCCCCCCGGTACCGCGATCGTCGTTATCCAATGGATAGCGGCGATCGCGAAAAAGTTAAAAAAAAAGTTTTTAAAAAGTCAGTTTCACCTCCCCTCATGGATCCGATCCATGAGGGGAGGTGAAAATACTCACCCCCAGTCCTCAGCGGTGTCCCGATGTCCCGGGACCCGAATCCCCGTCTGCGCATGCGCGCCCGATGATTTAAAATCCCTCTGCTCCTAGCTGCCATGTGTAGCTAGGAGCAGAGAGATTATACCGGGGACATGATCACTGTCATCCATTGGACAGTGATCATGTAAAGTGAGAAAAAAGTGTAAAAAAGTTAAAAAAAAAAAAAAAAGTTAAAAAAAGTTTAAAAAGCGTACGTTTCATCTCCCCTCACAGATCATATCTGTAAGGGAGGATGAAAGTACGTACCTAAGGCCCCCAGATTTATGCGCGGACCTTACCACAGCTTCTGCGCACGCGCCCATCGCCAAAATGGCGGACGCATGCGCAAAAGCTGTGGATTGCCAGGATGATTTAAATTCTCCCTGCTCCTGGCTACAAAACGTAGCCAAGAGCATGGAGATTTAATGGGCGTCCGCAGTGAGCGGTTCCTGGTCACGTGTTCGCCATTATCCAATGGATAATGGCGATCACATAAAAGTAAAAAAAAAATTTGAAGCTTCATCTCCCCTCACCGATGCGATCGGTGAGAGGAGATGAAACTTTTTAACGGAGGCCTGCGTATTTGAACTCCGACGCGATCTTCCTCCGTGGACCTTCCCGAATTCTGCACATGCGACTGCCGGCAAAAAGCCAGACACATGCGCAGGAGTCGGGGAGCCCAGGAAACTTAAAATCTCCTTGCTCCCAGCGACCAACAGCCGCTGAGAGCCTGGAGCAGTGACGGGTGGCCTCGTTGAGCGGTCCCCGGTCACGTGATAAAAAGGTAGCGATCTACCTTTGGCCGGTCTCACATGACCGGATAGGAATGACGGATTCCACTTGCGTCTGATCCGCGGTAATACGCAGATCAATCGCATTGGATTACACAATTCCGCTCACATTAGCGGGTTGGAATTACGTAATCCACTCGCAGAAAAGAGAACGCAGCAGGTTCTATTTTACCGCAGCTATCCGCAGCATGGAGCCCATTGTGCTCCATGGTCGCGGATATACCCGCAGCCCATACGCAACTACCTTGTATACGGACTGCGGGTACCCGCGTCATCGCTAAGCGACGGTGCGGGAAATACAAACAAAAAAAAGGTGTACTGCGCATGACCGCCTGTGTGAGTAGGCAGTTATGCGCAGTACATTACGTGGCCGTACGCAGGGTCACAGCCGGGCTCACAGCTGGGATCCGCTGCGGGCCCCCACAAGCGGATTCCACCTATGGCTGCGTGAGCCCGGCGTTATTCAGACCGCTACCTGTAATACGCAATTTACAAGAAGCCCCGGGAACGCTCGCCTTCATGCAGTTCCAGGAGCACCTTGTTGAGCGCCTTCTGTGTGAGACCACCGCACCTCAGCAAGATTACGGAGACTCACGGAACACCACTTTTTACACCCCATCCCCGCTACTGAGGTAAAAAAAAGCCCCTCAAAATACAGGAGAGGAGGGGGGATACCGGTTTTATTGCCCCATGGGCCCATTCCAACCAGCCTCCATAATTACCCCTGTCTTCGGAAATACTACACAGTTCACATTATTACTTTTATCTAAGATTTGCGAATGCCAAAAAGGGCGCGGAGTGTGTGGGGGGGGGGGGGGGGAAATTTTTAGGGAGTCAACTTTTATTCCGTACAAATAAGCAATGGGGCCTGGGATTTATTCAGTTGTGCCCTAAAGTCCAACAGGTGATCCGTCCTTTATAGGCCTTGCCATGCGTCCTGTAAGTAGATTAGGGCCACAATGGGTATGTTTCTGAACTCGGGACAAACGGGGGTATCCATTTTGGGGTGAACATCTTCATTCCTATGTACACTGTACAAAAAAACTATTTTTAAATTTAAAAAATTGCCAAAAAAATTAAAAATCGTTACTTTTTCCTTCTGCTTTGCTTAGATTCATTCAAATACTGTGGGGTCAAAATACGCAGTACACCCCTAGATAAATTCGTTAAGGGGTCTAGTTTTCAAAATGGGGTCATTTGAGGGGGTTCTTTATAGTTTTGGCCGCTCAATGGCTCTATAAGTGGGCAATGGGGCCTGAAATTTATTCAGTGGTACCCTGAAATCCAACGGGTGTTCCCTCCTTTATAGGCCTTGCCATGGGTCCTGTAAGTCTATTAGGGCCACAATGGGTATGTTTCTGAACACGGGACAAACAGGGGTATCCATTTTGGGATGAAAGCCTTCATTTATATGTGTGCTGTACAAGAAAAACTGTTTTTAAATTGACACAATAACCCAAAAAATGAAAATCGTAATTTTTTCCTACTTCTTTGCTTAGATCTATTCAAAAATTGTAGGGTTAAAATACACAGTACACCCCTAAATAAATTTGATAAGGGGTCTAGTTTTCAAAATGGGGTCATTTGTGGGGGTTCTCTATGGTTTTGGTCGCTCAAGAACTCTACAAGTGGGCAATGGCGCCTAAAAGGACTTCAAGCAAAATCTATGTTCTGAAAGCCACCGGTTGCTCCTTTCATTTTGGGCCCCGTTGTGCATGCGGACATAATATTAGGGCCACAATGGGTATGTTTCTGAACACAGTACAAACAGGGGTATTCATTTTGGGGTGTAAGTCTTCATTCATGTGTACGCTGTACAAAAAAAGCTGTTTTTAAAATGACAGAATTGCCAAAAAAACTAAAATCCTAATTTTTTCCTTTTGCTTTGCTTGAATTTATTCAAAAACTGTGGGGTCAAAATATGCAGTACACCCCTAGATAAATTCGTTAAGGAGTTTAGTTTTCAAAATGGCGTCATTTGTGGGGGTTCTATATGGTTTTGGGCGCTCAAGAACTCTACAAGTGGGCAATGGTGCCTAAAAGGACTTCAAGCAAAATTTGTGTTCCGAAAGCCACCGGTCGCTCCTTTCATTTTGGGCCCTGTTGTGCATCCAGACATAAGATTAGGGCCACAATGGGTATGTCTCTGAACACGGGACAAATGGGGGTATCTATTTTGGGGTGCAAGGCTTCCTTCATGTGTGTGCTGTACAAAAAAAGCGTTTTTTAAAATGACAGAATTGCTGAAAAAACGAAAATCGCAATTTTTTCCTTTTGCTTGGTTTGAATTCATTCAAAAATTGTGGGGTCAAAATATGCAGTACACCCCTAGGTAAATTCCTTAAGGGGTTTAGTTTTCAAAATGGGGTCATTTGTGAGGGTTTTCTATGGTTTTGGGCGCTCAAGAACTCTACATGTGTGCTATGGGGCCTAAAAGGACTTCAAGCAAAATTTCTGTTTTGAAAGACACTGACTACTCCTTTCATTTTGGGCCCCGTTGTGGACTCAGATATAACAATAGGGCCACAATGGGTATATTTCTGAACACGGGAGAAATAGGGGTATCCATTTTGGGGTGTAAATCCTGATTTTCATGTAAACTATAGGAAAAAAATATGTCTTTAAAATGACATATTTGCAAAAATATGAAATTTTACTTTTTCTCCTCTAAATTGAATTAATTCCTGAAAAAAAACTGTGGGGTCAAAATACTCATGACCCCCTCAGTGAATACACTAAGGGGTGTAGTTTTTAAAATGGGGTCATTTGGGGGGGTATCTATTATTCTGACACTCATGAGCCTTTCCAATCTTGGCTTGGTATAGGAAAACAAAGTGTTCCTCAAAATGCTAAAAAGTAATGTTAAATTTGTACGTCTCCTAAATAGTTAAAAAAAAAACCGAAAGTTTTTCCAATGTGCGCCCAAAATAAAGTAAACGGGTAGAAATATAAATCTTAGCAAAAATTTCTATATTATGTTTGCACATATTTAAGATATTGCAGTTGGAAATGTGAAAAAATGACGATTTTTTCAAAATTTTCCCAATTTTGGCGATTTTAATAAATAAACACAAATTCTATCGGTCTATTTTTTCCGCCTAAATGAAGTACAACATGTGGGAGAAAAACAATGTCAGAATCGCTTGGATATGCAAAACCTTTCTGGTGTTTTTCCATGTTAAAGTGACACATGTCAGATTTGCAAAATTTGGCCTGGTCATTAAGGCGCAAACAGGCTTGGTCACTAAGGGGTTAACTGCTCTTCGTCCTTCTCTTGTTATATTGTCAAGCCAGAGGGTTACTGGGCTGCAGTTCTGCACCTTCTATTTTTTATTTAACACCCCTGGTGATTTTTCCTCCTGTGAGAAAAGCCGCCAACACGTGCAGCAAGATGGCCGCTGCTTCCACAAGTGGGAGGGGTATATGTGCTCCCTTTCTCTAGTTCCCCCGGAGGCATATATCTATATTACACTCAAGTTCAGCACTAACAATCAATGAGATTGAATCAGACAAGCCAAACAACCGATAAGGTTGCTGGAATTGCTCCATAGTGCCGAACTTAAGTGTAATATAAATATATGCCCCACGGAGTGCTTACCCTGTATAAGGGTGTCTTTATAAAGTCTCCCACCATGGTGGATGTTCAGTAGGGAGGCGCTGACAGATCCCGGAGCTGTCCCTGACAGGTGCAGCTGATATCATTAGTGCTGCTGTCCTCACACACACCGATGCGCGGTCGGCCCCGCTGTCCCAACAGAGCGTGCGCAGGGGGATGCAGTGTAGTCATCAGCTGTGGAGTGGTGAGTTACTGGAGCGGAGGTAGTGGAGCTTGTCTTCCATGCTGCTCACTCCATGGTGCCGGAACCGGAAATCTATACTCTTATTTTTGAGGACATTGTCCTAGTCAATAAGGTTAAGGGCATGCTCTATAGCATCCACTCATTCATTTATGGAGTGCTTGAAGGTAACAGATTCTTGTTCAAATGTATATTTTTTCTTTTACTTTTGGGGTGATCCAATCTCCCAGATCCATGATAATTCGGAAGCAGGCATTCTACATGATTTACTGTGTATACAGAGACAGCTCAGTGATGGTTACCTGCACCAGAGGCCACTTCATTAGATCCATCTTTTTAGTACTTGCTAGGACCTACTAAGTTCTAAGTGGACTACAATATAACCAAGTCATGAAACCCTTTATTTCAGACTCTGAAATCCTCACTGTAAGATGTAGATATGGTGACTGCAGCCGTTAGGCTATACAGACCTTTTTACCGTGTCCATGAGTTTAGATGTGCGTTTTGTCTCATGGCACGGTAGTCATTATTAGATTGTTTATAACAATATTAAGTAGTATTACATGGGTTTTCCAGTTGTAAAGTATTGATAGCCTATTCTTAGGATAAGTCATCAATAGTAGATCGGCAAGGAGCCTCGGCAACAGTCAACCCACCAATCAGCTGTTAGCCAGGCTGGTACACTTGTGTACTGAACTGAATTCTGCAGGAATCGGACAGCTTCATTCTTACTGTAGTGACTAGGCTTGCTTTTGCAAGCCAAGTTCCTATTGAAAGGAATGAGAACTATATCAGCAATGCCAAGCCTGGCCACTATAGTAAGAACAGAGCTGTTTGCTTTCTGCAGATATCAACTCAGCGCACTAGCATGCCAGCCTGGAAAATAGCTGATTGGTCCCAGTCAATGGACTCCCCCCCCCCCCCCCCCAATCTACTAGCGATTCTTTATTCTGGGATAGGCCAGGCAATCAGTATGAATATTCTCTTATTCTTCAGAAGAAGATCATGAAGCCAATGTATGGTAAAAAGGACATGCTTTTCTTTATTCAATTCGTGCCATTTCATGTCCACTTTAAAATACAGCCAGAGGACCAATTTTGGCTCTGTGTTATCTCCTTCTGAAGAATAAGAGAATATTCATGCTGTTTGTATTGCCGTTTGGGTCTGGACGGTGAAGCTGCAGGTGTCTACCCACTGAAGGTGGAGAGGATCATTGCTGGAGCTCAGATGTGTAGCAGGTTTCAGACGGCAAGTTATATTTATATGTTCTTTCAGGCCATCAGTAGTTTACAACTGGACAGTCCATTTAAAATGATGCCCAATTCTTATTGAAGGGCTCGTACTGCCAGAGGATGGTCCTAATTACAAGACAAGGTTGTATTTCTCAGATAGTTGACTCATATCTAGAGATGAGCGAGCACCCAAATGCTCGGGTTCGCGTTATTCGAGTCGAGCTTTTTGTAAAATTCAAGAGCTCTACTCGAGTAACGAACCCCATTGACTACAATGGGAGACTCGAGCATTTTTGTATGTGGGATGCCGGGTCCCGAGCTTTTTTCTTTTTTCTTGGTTCGTTCTCTCAAATGACGCGCGCTGTGTCGTGGCAGGGAGGAGCCAAAAGCTGGGGCGGGGTCGATCATGATTTGATGCTCGTTCGAGTAACTAGCACCATTGAGTATGCTAATACTCGAATGAGCATCAAGCTCGACAGAGTACGTTCGCTCAACTCTACTCATATCAAGTCAACATTTATTTAAATCACACAGCAAGTGTTTTGGACAGGGTTTTGATGATTCATTTTGTTTTGCCAACCTCAGAAGTGGATTCAGAAGGATTAGGAAACAAATTAAGGACTTCTACTTCTCCTTCCTGTTAAATCCACTTTTGGCTTTAGCTCAAAAAGATATGTAAAAAGAAATACATTTGTTTCCAGCGCAATAACAATGTTATAAATTTATCTACATTGTGATTTTTTTAATTTTTTTTTCCCACAGAAAATCCTGGAGAAAGCTCCGAAGGAAATTTCATGTTATCTGTGAATTATAAAGTAGAAGATGAAGATATCGTGCAGCGCTCTTCAGGAGAAAACCTCATTACCCTTAATGTACCTCCAGGACTTCACAGTACAGATCCATCATATAATCCCCCTAATCGTGAGGACTCTTCTCCTGACCAATCACAAAGTGTTACAGCAAGTCTGGGTCAGAACGGGGGAAAAAGGTATCAATGTACTGAATGTGGAAAACAATTTACAAGAAGCTCAGGTCTTTTTACACACAGAAGAATTCACACAGGAGAGAAGCCGTATTCATGTTCAGAATGTGGGAAAGGTTTTACAAAAAAATCAGATGTTGTTGCACATCAGAGAATTCACACAGGAGAGAAGCCATATTCTTGTTCAGAATGTGGAAAATGTTTCACATCAAAATCAAATCTTGTTATACATCAGAGAAATCACACGGGAGAGAAGCCGTATTTATGTTCACTATGTGCAAAATGCTTTACTCGTAAATCAGGCCTTGATCTACATGTGAGAAGACACACGGGGGCAAAGCAGTATTCATGTTCAGTATATGGAAAATGCTTTACTCATAAATTAGGTCTTGCTCAACATGAGAGAAGAAACTTGGGAGAAAAGCTGTATTCATGTTCAGTGTGTGGGAAATGCTTTACAGGTAAACCAAATCTTGTTAAACATCAGAGAATACACACAGGAGAGAAGCCATTTTCATGTTCAGAATGTGGGAAATGTTTTACAAATAAATCACATCTTGTTATACATCAGAGAATTCACACAGGGGAGAAGCCATTTTCATGTTTAGAATGTGGGAAATGTTTTACAGATAAATCAAATCTTGTTAGACATCAAAGAAGTCACACAGGAGAGAGGCCATATTCATGTTCAGAATGTGGGAAATGTTTTATGCAGAAATCACATCTTGTTACACATGGGAGAAGTCATACAGGGGAAAAGCCATTTACAAGTTGACTGTTTGGGAAATTTGGGAATCAGATCTTGTGGCAAAAAGCAGGCACCACATATAACTGAGTGCAATTTGTGACATCCTTCTTAAAAAGATAGGCGTAAAAAAAGATGTGGGATCTCATATAAGCAGAATTAAATGTAAATATAACAAGTACAGAAAATATATTTATAAAAATAACTCTTTATTGACATGCATAAAGTAAATAGCGGTAAAACATGCAAAAAATATTACGACGTATTGTGTATGATAATGTAACTACCCACCGCACAATACAAATACAGAGAACAACTAGTTTAGGAAGTGTATGCAAAAAATACAGTCCAGAAGGATGCCAAACAATCATAAGCAAGCCAATATCCAGAACTATAGAACATTAGACATATCTTTTTGTTTTCTATGGATGCTAACTAGTGGCAAAAAGAGAGGAGGGGATAGAACCCACGCTAATTGCCACCTGTTGAAGGTTTCCTCAGGGGTCATGAGATCTTAACCATCTGAGTGTCAGATGTTGAAAAATCAGATCTATTGATCTATATCAGAGAATTCACACAGGAGAGAAGCCAAATGTCATAATGTGTTATACAGCCCATTCATACAGCTGAAAAGTTGTATCCGTGAACATTATGTCAATATGTTCTAGCAGGTTCGATGATGAATATGGGAATTACTTTACAGATAAATCATCGATCGTTACGCGGAAGAGAATTAACTCAGGAGAGAAGTCATTTTCCTGATCACAATGTCGGACATATTACTGTATATTGAGGTAAAACAGTTTGTACACCATGATTTGTATTTTTATAAAATTTAACCTCAAATTGATTAAAATGAATCTTGATATGAAACAAAGTTTAAGAATTTTTGAGCTTAAACATATCCCCCAGTGATGTGAGGATTGCCTGGGACATTCTGAAGGTATATCTTCTAAAGGATTATGTAACATTTATGGGTGCCTCACAACTCTCCCCCATGTCAGATATTGAATGAGACAAGGGTTCAGCAGCTCCCTTTAACTTGCCGAAACCTTTTGTTCTTGAGGAGATAAGCCACAGTCTGGCAGCAGCTTTCTGCATTCAGAAACACATGCACATTTGGCCGAGATTGCATGTGCATGAAGGTTGACATAGCATGTGTATAAACATTTGTGCCTTGTACACAGCATCTATGGTCTGACCACTTCCTCTTTTCCACCTCCTAGATCATGCCCCCTATTTCCTATAGTTCTTTTAAATGTTTAACCCCTTAGTGACCACACTTTTTTGCTTTTTTTCCATTTTTGTTTTTTCCTCCCCCTTTTTAAAAAAATCATAACTCCTTTATTTATCCATCGCCGTCGCTGTATGAGGGCTCGTTGTTGTTTGCGGGACGAGTTGTATTTTTCAATGGTGCTATTTAATGTGCTGAAAAACTTTTACGAAATTCTAAGTGGAGATAATTGGAAAAACAAAACACATTCCGCCATCTTTCAGTACGTTTTGTTTCTACGGCGCACAAACTGCAACAAAAAGGACATGATAACTTCATTCTACGGGTCAGTACGATTACTACGATACCAAACTTGTAGAGTTTTTTTTTTGCTGTTCTACTTATATATTTTTTTTAAAGATATTTAATTTAAAAAAAAATAATTTTCTGTCTCCATCTTCGGCGCACAATAATAATCTTATTTTCCCATCACTATAGTTGTGTCAGGGCTCATTTTGTGCAGTACGTCCTGCGGTTTCCGTTGGTATTTTGGAATACATTGATTACTTTTTGGTCGCTTTTTATTAGACTTTTTTCTTGGCAACAGTGTGACCAAAAAAACGCATTTCTGTCATTTTTTTTTTACGACGTTTACCGCGCACAGTAAATAATGCATTACTTTGATGCAACAGACTTTTACGAATGCAGCAATACCAAATATGTATTTTTGTTTTATTATTTAGATTTTTTTATTGTAAATATGGCAGAAGGGTTTTTTTAATTTTTTTAACCACAAATGGGGTTGCAGACAGCACCACCTTAACCCAATAAGGGACCGACCGGTAAGTTGCAATCGCCACAAGGAAATTAGATCCAAATAATTTTCAAAGTAATCAAAGTATAAGAGAAAAGTATGGCAGCTAACCAGGGGCAGATAAATGATGCAGAGCTTTATTCCTCCTCAAGTCACAGATACATGACGTTTCGACACAAAGTCTTTTCCAAATGCAATGAAAGCCATGGTACAACAGGGTATATATGCAGACAAACAGCCAATCAGTTGTTAATTGCAAATTAGTACCTCATGTGGAGGGTTCAGAATCAATACATGGACACCTGTGGGCACTTCTGGCATCAGGCGTCGTCATGGAGAAAGTCATGTGATAGAACGTCCTGATGTCACGACGTACCACACATAGGGGCCTCATACAGCGTGTCTACACTGTCACGTGAACACACGTCATCGAATGCGCCACATGTGCGCATCAGAGTCAGCGCTTCCAAATAGGGCGCATAAATTAATCGCAAACTTGCGAAAAAGGGCTTGCGTGTCAGAATGTGCGTTCCAAAGCGGGACGCATAAATACTACGTATTCAATGCGCAAGAAGATCGAAAAATTAATTAATTAATGCATGGACTCTTGTTGACACTTTCAGCCTTTTTTCGATCTTCTTTCGCATTGAATACGTAGTATTTATGCGTCCCGCTTTGGAACGCACATTCTGACACGCAGGCCCTTTTTCGCAAGTTTGCGATTAATTTATGCGCCCTATTTGGAAGCGCTGACTCTGATGCGCACATGTGGCGCATTCGATGACGTGTGTTCACGTGACAGTGTAGACACGCTGTATGAGGCCCCTATGTGTGGTACGTCGTGACATCAGGACGTTCTATCACATGACTTTCTCCATGACGACGCCTGATGCCAGAAGTGTCCACAGGTATCCATGCATTGATTCAAACCCTCCACATGAGGTACTAATTTGCAATTAACAACTGATTGGCTGTTTGTCTGCATATATACCCTGTTGTACCTTGGCTTTCATTGCATTTGGAAAAGACTTGGTGTCGAACCATCATGTATCTGTGACTTGAGGAGGAATAAAGCTCTGCATCATTTATCTGCCCCTGGTTTGCTGCCATACTTTTCTCTTATTTTTTTTAACTACTATTCCTTTTTTTAAAAAATAATTAATAAAACTTTTTATTCTTATTTTTACTTTTTCTTTCAGTCCTCCTGGGGGACCACAACTAGCGATGCTTAGATCGCTTATGCAGTATGATGTAATGCCACAGCATTACATCATACTGCATTCTGACAGGCAGCCTATCAAGCCACCCCTCAGGGATGGCTTGATAGGCATTCTGCTATGACAGCCCTGGGGCCTCTCCCAATCTCACAAGGGGGGCGTACGAGACCCCCAAATTTGTCAGATTTGACAGCGGCATTTAAAAGTTAACGGTCCCAATCAGCCGGGCGGCTGAACAGGCGGTTGCCCGCAGGTGTCAGCTGTAATAAACAGCTGACACCTGCAAACTATAGAAGAAGATGGCAGTGCCATCTCCCGCCATACACGTCCTGCAAAGGCAGGTCGTAAAAAGACATAAGCATTGCAACGAAATACTGGATAGTCAACACAATCATCTCCCCAAACAGAGACTCTCATACTTCGGCCACATAGTGCAAGCTAATTTATTAGAAACATCAATTATACTAAAAAGTGGTCAGCGGCAAGAGAAGACTGGGCCGCCAAAGAATGTGCTGGCTTGCTACTATCAAAGCCGACACCATCAGGCAAACGACCGAACTGAGAGAAGTCGTACAAAACAGGACTGCATGGAGATCCATAAAGCGCCCGAGTCACCCTGATTGAATGGATATAGACAGACTACAGATATAAATTGATGGTTTTTTAATGTGATTTTTATCTTGTACATATATTTTTAGGAACTGTAGAATAGGAGGAGGAGAGGAAGCGGTCAGCCTCAAGATGGTGCATAAAAACCAGCAATGTTTTCACATGTGTAATGTCTGTGCCTTTTTTTTCCCCAAGTAATTTTTGATTTGATTTTCAGAACATACATGAATGTCACACATTTGATATCAATTATTACAATTGCAACAAAGCTATTCAGATCATAAGCAATCCAGTTCGGGATCTAATGGGAAATTAAAGTCGCCCCCTAGCACTACCACCCCCTCTGCAAAATCTGCCAACCTGCCCAGAATGGCTCTTCCCAAGAGCGTGACCTGGCCATGGCAGAGAGTGGCAGCTAGTCCTGAAGGCTCCTGCTATCGGAGGCGCCGACAGCCTGCAGTGCGGCAACACTCACCCCTAAGGAAACCAGGATGGGCAGCAGCAAGAAGGGCTACAGCGAGCGGCGCTCAGGAGTCCATTCCCAGACCCCCATGGGTAGGGGGCTAGACGCTTTCCTCCTCAGTGGACAGTGGCCAGGATTCGGCTGCGGAGGAGCAGAAGATGGCACCGAAGGGAGTTGGGGCTGCAGGGACTCGGCGCTTCTCCAGAGCATAGCGGTGGTCCTGTCTGCACCTTCACCAGGGCAATCACAGGAGACGTCCACCACTTGGGAGAAAGGGTCTCCACAACTGAAGGCGATCTTGCATCACTCGCTGATAGAGTGGAGTACTATGAGTCTGCCCTAGCCAATATGTCCCACCAGTTACACTTCCTAATGGACTCTCTCTAGATGACATGGGGAACAGAGGCCACAGAAATAACATACGCATCAGAGGTCTCCCTGAGGATATAGAGCCCCCTCAGTTAAAAGGCGACAGTGCGAAACATCTTCAACGATCTACGAGGGGTCTCGCCTGAAGCTGCCTTAAAGCTAAATAGATATCATAGGGCTCTTGGCCCCCACTCTTGTGACTCAGACTGACCGCACGACGTAGTCTGCAGGGTCCATAAATTCTAACTGCAGGAAGCCATAATGAGAGGAGCCCGTGAGCGTCAAGAAATAACACATGGGGGTTTGGGCTTCAAATATTGCCTGACTTATCCAGACTCACACTACCTAATGAAGGGCTCTTCGCCCTCTGCTCGAGGAGCTTCGCCGCTGGAATATGGCCTACAGCTGGGGGTTCCCCTTTCATGTACTGGTCAGCCATAGAGCGACTGTGAGGGAGTTGAGATACCCAGAAGATGTCCCTGCCTTTTGTGAAGTGCTTGACCTCCCCGTGCCTGACATAATAGGTTGGCCAATCCTGCCCTAGCTACCTGCAAATGATCCTTTTCAACAGCTGTACAGGGGCCCCAAAAGAAGAAGACGCGGAGAGGGATGAGGCAGGGCACCTTTGCAACATGGCTCCCTACATAACTGATCGACAAAGGTTGAACTTTGACCACTCATTGCGCTGCAAGTTCGATATGCTGCTAGCATTATGTTTCAGATGTTAATCAGAAAATGGTTTCACATTAGTTTACATGATGGCCATTGTTGCAGCGCACGGACTGGAGGCGCCTCTGAGGCAAACACTCCACTCGTGGAAAGCACGTTCCAGACAGGGGCTCGGGGCTGACCATAGGTGGATCAACGGGCAGTTTATAGTTTTTGTTACCTCCCACATTTCTCTTATTTTTCGGACACAGGCGTCTTCCCCACTAGCGGGGGGAGGCGGGTGTGCCCTGAATATCTGGCGGCTTCTGTCCTTTTGGTATCTCTATTTGCTTCGGAGTGAACTCCATTTCAGTGTTTGTTTTTTGTGTCTATTTTTATTTATTCCCCCCCCTTCTCAACCCCCGCCCCCTTTTTTTCCCTCTCTCTCCCTCTTTCTCTTACAATAACTCTACCTGTCCTTGCTCCTTCCATTCTTGCCTCTCTTGCACAGGGTGGGACTCAGACGACTATCGATTCTCGGTGGAGGCCCCTGCTCCTTGTCCCTAGGAGTCTGCTTTTACTTATCTCTGGTTCCCCTCCCTTCCCTCTCTTTCTGTCACCCTTGCCGGACATCATCCGTGGTCTCCTCTGTGCTGCTGCGGCCGTCTCTAGCTATGGCTAAATTGAATTTCTGCTCCCTGAATGTCCGGGGCCTCAATGTGGTGCAAAAAAGAAGTCAGATGCTGTACCAAATGCATAAATTGAAATCTCATGTCTTATTCTGCAGGAGACGCACCTGCGGGCCAGGCACGTTTCGGCTTTCAAAAACTGACATTTCGCGGCATGGTACCACAGCACGAACCTAGAAACCAAGTCAAGAGGAGTATCAATAGCGATACAGAGCAGTACCACACGAGGTGTTGGACGCAGTAACCGATCCAGAGGGGCTGTTTGTCTTCCTGAAGGTCCAGATGTGTGGTAAGCTCCTCACTCTCGCGACGTGGTAGCTTCCCACAAGTGGGAAGAGCCATTCTGGGCAGGTTGGCAGATTTTGCAGAGGGGGTGGTAGTGCTAGGGGGCGACTTTAATTTCCCATTAGATCCCGAACTGGATTGCTCGTCGGGGTGGGCATCAGTCTCGGCTTCGCAGCTCCGTCTGTTCCACAGGGCCTTAAACAGCTCCAATTGGTAGATGTCTGGAGAGTGACCCATTTCTTAGAGCGGGACTACTCCTATTTCTCCCCGGCGCACCAGTCACACAGCCACATTGACCTCATAGTCATGAGCCATCACACTCTAACATGGAACTCGGAGGCATCTATTGGGTCAGCACTCTGGTCAGACCATGCCCCAGTTGTGCTCACTTTGATGGTCCCGGGTGCCGCAGAGAGGCCATGGTCATGGAGGTTGAACAATAATCTTTTGAAAGATCCGTTGTGCTGTGCAGACTTGCATAGCACCATTGAAAATTTCCTTACTGACCACTCTGCTGACACAACATCTAAGCTGGTCCAGTTGGAAGCACTTAAATGTGTCCTGGGGGCGGTCTTTTATCAAGCACAGGATGTGCCTAAAACGTGAGAAAGCAGCCAAAATTATTTCTCTACTGGCCAAATTAGCAAACTTGCAGAAAGCGTTTGGCCAGTTGGGAACCCTATCCACATAGAATGAGCTGCTGAAAACAAGAGAAGAACTAAGACACCTCCTTGACCAAAAATACCTGTGGTTTAGGGACAGTATGAAACTCTACTCCTGTGAATGTGCTAATAAATGCTGATGCTCACTTGCACGCTTTCTCCGGAATAAATCTAACCTTACATACGTACCCCACATAGCAGATAGTATGGGCCAAAAGAGGCAGGACCCTAGGGAAATCATAGAAGGTTTCAGGGCCTATTACCATGGCCTCTATAATATACACGGCCAGTTGGCCGATATGACCCCCGCCTGACGGAAAATCAGGATCGATGACTACATCCAGAGAGTGGCCCTCCGGAGTATCCCAGGAGAGACTAGAGTCCTTGAACTTGGAGTTCACAGCTGAGGAAATCAGCAAGGCTATTAAGTCTTGGTCGACGAGGAAGGCCCCTGGTGCAGACGGGTTTGCCCCCTGGTTTTTTGAACAATTTCGGGAAACTCTCACTCCAATCCTCTGGAGAAAAGTATTTGAGCTATATGAGGGGGCATCGCGTTGCATAGTGGAGGCCCCCCACAGTTGGAGCTGCTGTCGATTTATACCTGGCACGTTCGCCACTGTTATCCCACGTCATTGGCGGAGCAACACTGCTCCCTCGACCTTGGAATTGGTCCAGGAACTAAATCAGCTAATGTACATGAAGGAACTGGTTGATAAAGGTTCCGAGTGTTCGAGTGGGCGTGGCTGGGTGCTGTGGAACACGTACCGCGACTCGCCTGAGTTTCAGGCTGTGGTGGGAAGGTAGGAGGGTGGGCGCCGAGAGGAGGCATTGAGACGGAGCCATGACACAGATGACATGGAGCAGATAATAGGGCAATTACAGGCAGGAAGTACCAGGGAGGTTTCTCTTTCCACCTTCCCTGAGTGACTCCCCCTCTCCTGGTTGTTTTCCTTTATCCTTTTTTTGTTTGTTTGTTTTTCCCTCATCTTTTCCCAACTACCCTATTTTCTCTTTGACTACTCTGATGTTGGTCTCTAGTTCTATTCTTACGGTTTAAGCAATTTTAAAAAAACGGAACTCTTATGGCAAGCATGCGGAAGTGTTGGATCTGAGGACCCGGTGTCATGTTATAGTATTCTCTATACGGCTGCTAAGTAGGCTCCAGAGGGACTCTTAGCAGATGTTCTAGTGGTTTTGATTGTTGGAACACTCCCCTTCTCTAAATTCTTAAGCTTATATTGCGGTCCTGCGTGACCTGCTATAAACCGAGCGTCCCATTCCTTACTTATTTTCCTTTTTATTTTTTTGTTTCGAATGTGTGTTTAAATTTGAAATCTCAATAAAAAGATATTAAACATAAGTTTATCTCAAATAAATTAGTACTAGAGATGAGCGAGCACACTGGTCGGAGCTTGATGCTCGCTCGAGTATTAGGGTAATCGAGATGCTCGTTACTCGAGACGAACACCATGCGGTACTCAAGTCAATTCCATTTCCTTCCCCGCATGTTTAGCGCCATTTTCTAGCCAATAGACATGCAGGGAAGGTATTACCACTTCCTCCTGTGACGTGCCAGCCCTATCCCACCCCCCTGCAGTGAGTGGCTGGTGAGATCAAGTGACCACCGAGTATTTAAAGCGGTCCCGCCAGCGGCTCGCCTGAGACACACACTGGCAGAGATTAGGGAGAGTGCTGCTGCTCATTCAGGGATAGTGTTAGCGTCTTCAAGAATCCCAATGGTCCTTCTTAGGGCTACATCTGACTGTGTGCATTACTCTTGTGGCTGGCTGGGAGCAGTAGTGCACAAATTTTTTTCCCATCTCGGGCTGTGCAGGCTATTACAGCTATAACATTCTCAGTCTGCAGTCTATTCCCTATACAGAGTATAGGGAAAGTGTTAGCAGAGGTGCTGTCTTCAAGAACCCCATCGGTCCTTCTTAGGGCTACATCTCACCGTGTGCATTTTACTTGGTGCCTGCTGGGAGTTGTAGTGCTACCATTTTAGTATAACTGAGCTAGGCCTGTTTGCAGCCTTTCAGTGATACTTTTTTCTGGCTGCAGTGTCGTAATATACCGCTCTCACCGTGAAACTGCACTCAAATTATTCCTAGCCTGCTGCGATCTACCTCATTTATACCGTTCTCTGTCTGCAGTGAATTAGACAGAGGTCTCACCGCTAAACAGTACTGTAATATTACCGGGGCCACTGCAAAGTATTTCAGCTCAGCCGCTGTGCAGAGCATCTCACAATACCCTTTCCTTGGTGCAGTTGAGATCGCCGCAGTTACCAGCACTATCCACTGGCTTTAGAGTCTTCTCCCACTCCATACAGCCTCTCTTATCTATAAGTCTCTGTGAGCAGTAAATTACCCCTAGGTATCAGCGTAAGACAGCGGGTTCTTTTTTTCAAGCCACAGCATAGAGCCTCCGCTATCTACAAGTCTCTGTGTGCGGTGAATTAGCCACAGTTGTCAGTGCTGTACAGTGGGGTAATTTATTTGGGCCCTGCTCTATTCTTAATCCGCCATGATGAGGAGTAGGGGTAAGGGTCGAGGACGTGGAGGTCTAAGTGAGGGTGTGGGCACAGGTCGAGTTCCTAGTCCAGGTGTATCCCAGCCGGCTGCTGCGGGATTAGGAGAGACGCAAGTTTCTGGGGTCCCCAGCTTCATATCACAATTTATGGGCCCACGTGGTAGACCTTTATTACAAACAGAGCAGTGTGAGCAGGTCCTGTCGTGGATGGCAGAAAGTGCATCCAGCAATGTATCGACCACCCAGTCTTCTACGCAGTCCACTACTCCCGGCTTAGGGGCTGCTACTCTGAATCCTCTGGCTGCTGCTCCTTCCTCCCAGCCTCCACATTCCATGAAAATGACATATTCTGATGAGCAGGCAGACTCCCAGGAACTGTTCTCGGGTACCTGACATGAGTGGGAAAAACTGGTTCCTCTCTCACCTGAGGAGTTTGTCGTGGCCGAAGCCCAACCTTTGGAAAGTTCCCGGGGTCCGGGTGATGAGGCTGGGGACTTCCGGGAACTGTCTCAAGAGCTTTTTGTGGGTGAGGAGGAGGATGATGATGACGATGAGACACAGTTGTCTGTCAGTGAGGTGGTAGTAAGGGTAGTAAGTCCGAGGGAGGAGCGCACAGAGGATTTGGAGGAAGAGCAGCTGGACTATGAAGTGACTGACCCCACCTGGTTTGCTAAGCCTACTGAGTACAGGGCTTCAAAGGGGGAGGCAAGTGCAGCAGCAGCATAGCTTGAACAGGCAGTGGAGTGGCCAGGGGGAGAGGCAGGGCCAGAGCGAAGAATCCCCCAACTGTTTCCCAAACCACCCCCTCGCGGCAAGCCTCCGTGCAGAGGGCTAGGTGTTCAAAGGTGTGGAAGTTTTTCAGTGAGAGCGCAGACGACCGATGAGCAGTGGCGTGCAACCTGTGTTGCACCAAGATCAGCCGGGGAGCCACCACTACCAGCCTCACCACCACCAGCATGTGATGCCAAGCACCCCACAAGGTGAGACGAAGGCCGTTCACCGCCTGCAGGTCACACCACTGCCTCTTCCCCTGTGCCCCAACCTGCCACACAGATCCAATCCCCCTCCCAGGACACAGGCACGAGCGCCTCCCGGCCTGCACCCACACCCTCACCTCCACTGTCCTCCACCCCATTCAGCAGTCTCTCAGTGCTGAGTTCAGCTGTCGCTAACACAAGCGTTGGAGCAAAAGCGCATGTACGCTGCCACACACACACAGGCACAAGCATTAAATGTGCACATTGCCAAATTAATCAACCTGGAGATGCTGCCGTACAGGCTTGTGGAAATGGAGGCTTTCAAGAAACATGATGGCGGCGGCGGTCCCCAGTCGCCACTATTTTTCCCGGTTTGCCGTCCCCGCCCTACACCAGCATGTCTCTTGCAACATTATACATGCCCTCACCAACGCGGTTACTGGGAAGGTCCACTTAACAACTGACACTTTGACAAACACAGGCGGGCAGGGCCACTATATCTTCCTGACAGCACATTGGGTGAATTTGGTGGAGGCTGGGACAGAGTCAGAGCCTGGGACCGCTCACATCCTACCCACCCCCAGAATAGCGGGTCCTACCTCGGTGCTGGTATCTGCGGTGGTTTATGCCACCTCCTCTAAACCCTCCCCCTCCTCCTCCTACGCAACATCTACCTCGCAATTAAAAAGTGTGAGCAGCACTTCGCCAGCAATCGGTATCGCGCGGCAGCACAGCGGAAGGCAAGCGTCAGCAGGCCGTGCTGAAACTAATCAGCATAGGTGAAAAGAGGCACACGGCCCCCAACCCGGCATGGTTGTGTGTGACAATGGCTGTAACCTGGTGGCAGCTCTGCAGCTCGGCAGCCTCACACGCGTGCCATGCCTGGCCCACGTCTTCAATTTGGTGGTTCAGCAGTTTCTGAAAAACTACCCTCACTTGTCTGACCTGCTCGGCAAGTTGCGCCGCGTCTGCGCACGTTTCTGCAAGTCCACCACAGACGCTGCCACCCTGAGGACCATGCAACATCAGTTTAATCTGCCAGAGCACCGACTGCTATGCAACGTGCCCACACAGTGGAATTCTATGCTGCACATGTTGGCCAGGCTGTATGAGCAGCGTAGAGCTATAGTGGAATACCAACTCCAACATGGGCGGTGTAGTGGTAGTCAGCCTCCTCAATTCTTTACCGAGGAGTGGGCCTGGATGGCAGATATCTGCCAGGTCCTTGGAAACTTTGAGGAGTCTACCCAGATGGTGAGCGGCGATGCTGCAATCATTAGCATTACCATCCCACTGCTATTCCTGCTGAGAAGTTCGCTGCAAAGCATAAAGGCTGCTGCTTTGCGGTTGGAACATGAGACGGGGGATGAGAGTATGTCGCTTGATAGCTAGAGCACCCTCATGTCTATATCTCAGCATGTTTTAGAGGAGGGGGAGGAGCAGAAGGAGAGAGGGAAGAGACAGCTGGGCACACTGCAGAGGGTACCCATGCTGCTTGCCTCTCTTCTGTTCAGCGTGTATGGCCTGTGGAGGAGGAGGAGGATCCTGAAAGTCATCTTCCTAGTGAGGACAGCCATGTCTTGCGTACTGGTACCCTGGCACACATGGCTGACTTCATGTTAGGCTGCCTTTATCATGACCCTCGCGTTAGACGCATTCTGGCCAACACTAGGATTACTGGGTGTACACCCTTCTCGACCCATGGTAAAAGGAGAACCTTTCTACTCTCATTTCCAAAGAGGAAAGGGGTACGAGAGTGATGCAATGCCACAGGGCCCTGGTGGAAAAAGTGATTCTAAACTTCCCATCTGACAGTGCTAGTGGCAGAAGGCGCAGTTCCGAGGGCCAAGTAGCAGGGGAGGCGTGGAGATCAGGCAGCATGTTTAACGCAGGCAGCAGAACACTCTCCAAGGCCTTTGCCAGCTTTATGGCTCCCCAGCAAGACTGTGTCACCACTCCCCAGTCAAGGCTGAGTCGGAGGGAGCACTGTAAAAAGATGGTGAGGGAGTATGTAGCCGATCGTACCACCATCCTCCGTGACGCCTCTGCTCCATACAACTATTGTGTGTCAAAGCTGGACACGTGGCACGAACTTGCGCTGTACGCCCTGGAGGTGCTGGCTTGCCCTGCTGCTAGCGTCTTGTCAGAGAGGGTGTTTAGTGCTGCTGGTAAATCATCACGGATAAGCGTACCCGCCTGTCAACTACCAGTGCCAACATGCTTACATTCATAAAGATGAACAAAGGCTGGATTTCCCCAGACTTCTCTTCTCCACCGGCGGAGAGCAGCGGAACCTAATGATTCTTTTTGCTGCAACCGCAGAAAAAAAGCATTCTCTATCACCGGAAAAAAGGGGGAATTTGCTTTGTCAATCTCTCTCTGATATTAGTCCTCCTACTCCTACTCCACCTCCTGAAACATCATGTCATCACGCTGAACTGCCAATTTTTCTGCGGCCCAAAAGGCTCTGCTTACCATTTTTTTCCCCAATTTTTCAAAGTTTAAAAAGTATTGATACTTTAACATAAACCAATTTTTTTTAACAGGGCTGCCTCCAGGCTCTGTTACAAATTAAGCAACAGCAAGCTGTATCTTTAAAATATATTTATGAGTTTCACCTGCACTCTCAGTTGAGCAATTTTTCAGGGGTACATTTGTACTCTTGGTACATTAATTTTTCTGGCCCTCGTCTATACTGTTATCTAACTAATTTTTTTGGCCTTCGCCTACACTCATGGTACACCAATGTTTCAGGGGTTCGCCTATAGTCTTGCAACAGAAATTTTATTGGGGTCTTCCTAAACTTCAGCTACAGAAATGTTACTGGGGTCTGCCTATACCTTTGCTACAGAAATGTTACTGGGGTCTGCCTATACTTCTGCTACATAAATGTTACTGGGGTCTGTCTATACTGTTACTGCAGAAATGTTACAGGGGTCTGTCTATACTGTTACTACATAAATGTTACTGGGGTCTGCCTATACTGTTACTACATAAATGTTACTGGGGTCCGCCTATACTTGTGCTACAGAAATGTTACAGGTGTCTGCTTATACCTTTGCTACAGAAATGTTACTGGAGTCTGTCTATACTTCTGCTACATAAATGTTACTGGGGTCTGCCTATACTTCTGCTACAGAAATGTTACAGGGGTCTGTCTATAATGTTACTACAGAAATGTTACTGGGGTCTGCCTATACCTCTGCTACAGAAATGTTACTGGGGTCTGCCTATACTTCTTCTACATAAATGTTACAGAGGTCTGCCTATACTTCTACTACAGAAATGTACAGGGGTCTGTCTATACTGTTACTACAGAAATGTTACTGGGGTATGCCTATACCTCTGCTACAGAAATGTTACTGGGGTCTGCCTATACTTCTTCTACATAAATGTTACAGAGGTCTGCCTATACTTCTGCTACAGAAATGTTACAGGGGTCTGTCTATACTGTTACTACATAAATGTTACTGGGGTCTGCCTATACTGTTACTACATAAATGTTACTGGGGTCTGCCTATACTTGTGCTACAGAAATGTTACAGGTGTCTGCTTATACCTTTGCTACAGAAATGTTACTGGAGTCTGTCTATACTTCTGCTACATAAATGTTACTGGGGTCTGCCTATACTTCTGCTACAGAAATGTTACTCAAGTGTGTCTATACTGTTACTACAGAAATTTTACTGGGGTCTGCCTATACTTGTGCTACAGAAATGTTACAGGTGTCTGCTTATACCTTTGCTACAGAAATGTTACTGGAGTCTGTCTATACTTCTGCTACATAAATGTTACTGGGGTCTGCCTATACTTCTGCTACAGAAATGTTACTCAAGTGTGTCTATACTGTTACTACAGAAATTTTACTGGGGTCTGCCTATACTTGTGCTACAGAAATGTTACAGGGGTCTGCCTATATCTTTGCTACAGAAATGTTACTGGGGTCTGCCTATACTGTTACTACAGAAATGTTACTGGGGTCTGTCTATACTGTTACTATAGAAATGTTACTGGGGTCTGCCTATACTTCTGCTACAGAAATGTTACAGGGGTCTGTCTATAATGTTACTACAGAAATGTTACTGGGGTCTGCCTATACCTCTGCTACAGAAATGTTACTGGGGTCTGCCTATACTTCTTCTACATAAATGTTACAGAGGTCTGCCTATACTTCTGCTACAGAAATGTTACAGGGGTCTGTCTATACTGTTACTACAGAAATGTTACTGGGGTCTGTCTATACGGTTACTATAGAAATGTTACTGGGGTCTGCCTATACCTCTGCTACAGAAATGTTACAGGGGTCTGCCTATACTTCTGCTACAGAAATGTTACTGGGGTCTGTCTATACCTCTGCTACACAAATGTTACAGCGGGCTGCCTACACTTCTGCTACAGAAATGTTACAGGGGTCTGTCTATACTGTTACTACAGAAATGTTACTGGGGTCTGCCTATACCTCTGCTACAGAAATGTTACTGGGGTCTGCCTATACCTCTGCTGCAGAAATGTTACTGGGGGCTGTCTATACTGTTACTACAGAAATGCTACTGGGGTCTGTCTATACTGTTACTACAGAAATGTTACAGGGGTCTGCATATACTTCTGCTACAGAAATGTTACTGGGGTCTGTTTATACCTTTGCTACAGGAATGTTACAGGGGTCTGTCTATACTATGGGTGCACTAAGTCTTCCCATCGCAGTGTTTTACCTATCTGGCACAAATACACTGACTGACTAGGGCATGAATTGTAGGCAGAGGCCAAGGTCATTGGTGGGGTGAAGCTCTCCCATGGTTGGACACTCTGATTTCTTCTTGTGTAATACCATCTTTGTGCACTGACAGCATAGGCGAGCCCAAGGAACTCAAAGACTTCCCCTTGCAGTGTTGAGCTATCTGTGTGGGGACACATGGATTTCCCATTGCTATGTAACTCAGGGCACCTTTGGTCACACAAGGTGGAGGCTGGGACCGAGCCTGACCCTGGGCCTGCTCACATACTTCCCACACAGATTACAGCAGGTCCTGGTCATGGTTTCTTGGCCTTGTAAGGCCACGTCCTCCTCCTGGGTTCATGGGATCAGCACTGGGCAACGTGCATTTTCTCCCGTATTATCACAGTTATCTGAGACACTGGTTTGGGGCAAACAAGAGGAGCGTCACTGCATTCATGAAACATTCACAGCTGTACCAGCATCGGAGTTTGCTCTATGCCAGCGATTGCTGAGGGTTTGTGCAGAGGCCTATGTCCTCGGCGCAGTGAAAGTCTGGCATGTTTGGGCACTCTGATTTCTTTATGTGTACTGTCTTTGGGTTCCTTGGACTCACCGATACTGTGGGTGCACACAGACTTCCCATAGCGGTGTTTTACCTGTCTGGCACAAATACACTGACTGACTTGGGTAGGGTGCAGAGTGCAGATGGCTTTCCCCTTGCGTTGTTGATTGAGCTATCCGACACCTACACAGAATGAGTAGTGTGTGGACACATGGATTCCCCATTGCTATGTCACTCGTAGCACCTTGGGCCACACAAGGTGTTTGCTGGGACAGAGGCTGGCCAAGGGCCCGCTCACATACTTCCCACACAGAGTATTGCTGCATTGTGGAGATGTGTAGAAGTGCTGGCACCTGAGTCCCCTTTATGCCCACGTTTGCGGCTCCTGACAATTTTGCGACGGAGGTGCCATGGGATTGGAATGATGATCGTACGTCAATTTATCATCGATTCTCAACAGCATTGTGGGCTATCGCCCCCCTTTTTAAAGAGGGTCGCTACCTGGCCCTGCCAACCCTCTGCAGTGTGTGCTTCCGGTTCCTCCTCATGGCAGACGCACTTATAAATAGACATGAGGGTGGTGTGGCTATGCAGCCAGCGTGTGGCATGAGGGCAGCTGAAGGCTGCGCAGGGACACTTTGGTGTGCGCTGTGGACGCAGGGTCGTGCGGGGGGGTTGGGCAGCATGTAACCCAGGAGAAGAGGCAGCGGTGTCACCCGCAGGCAGTGATTGTCCTTGGTTGCAGGTAGTGTGGTGCTTAGCTAAGGTGTGCCTTGCTAATGAGGGTTTGACTGAAGTAAAAACTGTTGGGGGGGGGTAGACTCGTGCCCCCATTGTGGCTTAATAGTGGGACTTAGGAGCCTCAGATGCAGCCATGCATGCTGACCCTGCCCTTATGTATCTGTTTCTGTGGTGTTTTTATGACTTTCGGATGTTTTCCAGAGTTTCACAAGTCATCAGCTATGCAGAGCATCGGTTCCATACAAAAATGCTTGAGTCACCCATTGACTTTAATGGGGTTCGTTACTCGAAACGAGCTCTCGAGCATCGCGAAAAGTTCAACTTGAGCAGCGAGCACCCGAGCATTTTGGTGCTTGCTCATCTCTAATAACCATGTCAAACTGCTAATATATACTGCCTCCAAGGTTTCCATGTAGAGTTAAAGCAGTTCAGGTTGTTTTTAGATTCAGTATACATTTTTTCGTAAGCATACTGGTCTGCTAAGGTGTCCAATAGATCTTTAATACTTGGAGGACAGCTTGATCTCCACTTTTTAGCTATTATACGTTTCGCTGTCAACAAGAAATGCTTATCCACTTCTGATATAGTCTGAGTATAAGGTCACACTCATGCAGAAAAAGCGCTAATTGTGAGCTGCTTTTCATATATAAACCTGTTATTTTTGGGGTGAGACCAAACACCTCCCTCCAGAAAATTTGGACCAACAGGCATTCCCAAAAAATGCAAAATAATGTTCCCTCCTGGCCACAATTTCTCCAGCGGTCTTTACTCTGAAGGGGGAAGCTTCTAGCTAGTTTGGCAGGGTGTAATACCATCTTGTTAGTATCTCGCAGTGAGTCTGCAATAAACTCATGGAGAGGGTGGATTTATTGGCCCACTCAAAGGGTTTCAACCACTGAGGTTGATAAAACTGCCACCTTACACCTCTTTCCCAGTTCACCAGATGAACTCTCTTCGAAGCTCCCATATCCCCTCATAAAACATTATAAAATGTCCTTGTTTTAGACCCTTGGCCAGTGTTATAAGTGGTAAGGAGGCATCTCAGACCTTCAGAGACCTCATCTGATTCTTTTTTTTAAGGATTGAATTTGATAATATAATAATAATGGTTATCTCCCAGTGCAAAGCTCTCTCCAATCTTATTAAATGTAAGTATTTCCTCCCCTTCCAGGATATCCGAATTGTTTTTAATTCCTCGTGTCCCCCCCCCCCCCCCCCCCCCATCTACCAACGTTCCAATCTTGAATAAAGTATGTAAGAATCTCTAGTGGGAGTTCAAGGGATTGCAGTCTATGGGACTTTGTGTAGGTATGTAGCGTTGCGAGCATAGGTGGAGACGTGTCATGGACACTTACAAAGAAGATCTCTCCGGGTCCAGAGTCCCGATCATGCATGCCTTAAGGAGGGAGTTCAATGACCTATTTTTGTTCATCTGTTTTCCCATAAGACTCCATGTTGGTGTCCTGGAGTCCCGTAACCAAGTCATAGTTTGGTTTAGAATAGTCGCTTGATAATATGAATGCAAATTTGGAACTCCCATCCCACCTTGTTTAGGATGTTGGTATAGGATCTGAGCTGCCACGCTAGGCCTCCTATTATTCCAGATATATCTCATTAGTTGTTTTTGGAATCCTTCTATAGTTTCTTGAGGAATTGGGTAGGTTAGGGTGTGGAAACATATGCTCAAGTTGGCAGCACACTCAGATAGAAGCAAGTATTATTTTTCTGTTTTTTAATCCTGCAAATGGCTTAAAAGTAATTGGCAGGTTATTTTATGAGAATTATTCAAGCTATTGTCAGACATTCTTGTTATCGTTATGTTTCTATCATACATATATATGTTCAAAATCTGCATTACTTTGCAGTAATTCGTCCGTGACCTTGGAGTTATCAGCACCACTTCTGCTTCCTCTTGTCTATGCCTATGCATATTTTAAGTGTCAGTCTTCACTGCAGCTCTAGCATTCTATTACTGAATTCAGAAGCTCCGGATAAGCAGTGTTAGAGATTTGTCTAGACCAAATAGAGCTCTAGTGCATTTACTTGGAGCAAGATATAATAAGTGAGCTTTGTCAGTATGATATTGTTTTTTTTAATAAATCTTGTAATATATATTCAAACTTCAGAGCTAACTGTTTTAATCAATTGATGCCAGTAATATAATGTTACTAAATGGCTGGGACACAGTTAATAACTGATGAGCTATTAAGCATAATTTAGGTTTCTTTAATTTCTGTTAATTAGTCCCAAACTGGGCCATTGTAATCTGGCAGAATGAAGCGGCCCAGTGAACCGCTACTGATAGTGAGCCATTAGTGGCCCATAACTGAACAACCCCTTTGGTGCTCCTTGCTCCCAGTTCTTCTTGACCGTCAGGACTACTGGTCATACACAGGATCCTTGTGCAACTCTATGTGCAGTAACGTAGTATGTGAGGCTGAAAGGAGACAATGTCCATCTACTTCAGCCTGTTTCTGTCCCCTCCTCCACCCCATTGTTGCTCCAGAGAAAGGCAAAAAACCCATGCTCCGCTTCTTCGGAGGAAAAAATTCCTTTCCGACTCCATAATGGTAGTTAGAATAATCCCTGGATCAATGTTTGAGTTCCCACCTGACTCCAAGACCCGGATCAGCAACCCCGCTGGTCACCTAATGTCTATATCCTGTAATATCATAGATAGACATCTAGTCCCTCTTAAACTCCTCTATGGATCCTGCCATCACCACGTCCTCAGGCAGAGAGTTCCACAGTCTCACTGCTCTTACAGTAAAGAACCCCCTTCTGTGTTGGTGATGAAACCTGCTTTCCTCTAGACGTAGCGGATGCCCTCTTGTTACCGTCGCAGTCCTGGGTATAAACAGCTCATGGCAGAGATCCTTGTATCGTCCCCTCATGGATTTATACAGAGTTATTTGGTCGCCCCTTAACCGTCTTTTTTCCGGGGTGAATAATCCCAGTTTTGGTGCCTCTCTGGGTATCCAGCCCTCCCATTCCGTTTATTAGTTTAGTTGCCCTTATTTGTACCCCCTTCAGTACTGTAACATCTTTCTTGAGCAGCGGAGTCCAGAACTGTGCGCAGTATTCCATGTGAGGCCTGACAAGTCCACATGGGATGGTGAATTTGTTGCGGGAAAGCCGTCAGAAGCTGGCATTGCGGCGTGGATTCACCGGCCGCATCATGTCCATTCTTTTTTTTCTGCTGCAGCAGGTTTTGAAGCAGCGCTTTCTGGGCGGAAATCTTGCGTTTTTTCGCTGCAGCCAAATGGTGAGATTTGTGCCGGGAATACACCGTGTGAGAACCCAGCCTTAATGTTCCCAAGAGGAATTCGGAGCTGATCAAATTTTGCTTTACTGAAGTTTAGTTGTTTTTTTTTTTGTCGCACCCTGATAAGGCTTCCTATTGAATGACCGCTGGAATAAATTACATTGTTGTCTAGCAAGGGGATTTTGTGGCAGCGGGGAGCAGCAAGTGATCTTCGTTAATAGGTGTCGGCCAACAATTTTCAGTAACAATTCCAGGATGAGGACGACCGCCTGCAGCTACGGCTCGACTGCCCCTTTCCTTCGCATGGCTGCTAAATGTTTTGGCCATCTTTGTTTATATGCTGAGGAGAATCTACCTCCCCTCTATGTGTATATACTGAGAGGAATCTACCTCACCTCTATGTGTATATACTGAGGAGAATCTACCTCACCTCTATGTGTATATACTGAGAGGAATCTACCTCACTTCTGTGTATATACTGAGGAGAATCTACCTCCCCTCTATGTGTATATACTGAGAGGAATCTACCTCACTTCTGTGTATATACTGAGGAGAATCTACCTCACCTCTATGTGTATATACTGAGGAGAATCTACCTCACCTCTATATGTATATACTGAGGAGAATCTACCTCACCTCTCTGTGTATATACTGAGGAGAATCTACCTCACCTCTATGTGTATATACTGAGGAGAATCTACCTCACCTCTATGTGTATATACTGAGGGGAATCTACCTCCCCTCTATGTGTATATACTGAGGAGAATCTACCTCCTCTCTATGTGTATATACTGAGGAGAATCTACCTCACCTCTATGTGTATATACTGAGGAGAATCTACCTCCCCTCTGTGTGTATATACTGAGGAGAATCTACCTCACCTCTGTGTGTATATACTGAGGAGAATCTACCTCACCTCTATGTGTATATACTGAGGGGAATCTACCTCCCCTCTATGTGTATATACTGAGGAGAATCTACCTCACCTCTGTGTATATACTGAGGAGAATCTACCTCACCTCTATGTGTATATACTGAGGAGAATCTACCTCCCCTCTATGTGTATATACTGAGGAGAATCTACCTCACCTCTGTGTGTATATACTGAGGAGAATCTACCTCACCTCTATGTGTATATACTGAGGAGAATCTACCTTCCCTCCATGTGTATATACTGAGGAGAATCTACCTCACCTCCATGTGTATACACTGAGTAGCATCTACCTCACCTCTGTGTGTATATACTGAGGAGAATCTACCTCACCTCTATGTGTTCATACTGAGAAGAATCTACATCACCTCTGTGTGTATATAATGAGGAGAATCTACCTCCCCTCTATGTGTATATACTGAGGAGAATCTACCTCCCCTCTATGTGTATATACTGAGGAGAAGCTACCTCCCCTCTATGTGTATATATACTGAGGAGAATCTACCTCCCCTCTATGTGTATATACTGAGGAGAATCTACATCACTTCTGTGTGTATATACTGAGGAGAATCTACCTCACCTCTATGTGTATATACTGAGGAGAATCTACCTCACCTCTATGTGTATATACTGAGGAGAATCTACATCACTTCTGTGTGTATATACTGAGGAGAATCTACCTCACCTCTATGTGTATATACTGAGGAGAATCTACCTCCCCTCTATGTGTATATACTGAGGAGAATCTACATCACTTCTGTGTGTATATACTGAGGAGAATCTACCTCCCCTCTATGTGTATATACTGAGGAGAATCTACCTCACCTCTATGTGTATATACTGAGATGGGTACTCACGGGAGAATGACTCCCCCGCATGCACAGTGGCGTTTTGATGCTTAGATGGGTAGTCACGTGAAAATGACTCCCCTGCTTGTGCGGTGGCGTTTTTATGCGAGTATTGGTACGGGCAGTGTTGTGATTGGTCGCCTTTTTGCACATGCGCAATATATATGAGGGGACGCCTCGTAGTAGACTGGAGCTAGATAGCTTCTTGTGGCATAACAATTCCTGTGCATGCGCCTTCTTGATGCGAGTACTGGTATGGGCATGGCTGTGATTGGATGCTGGCTTGCTCATGCACAACAGACATGAGGGGACGCTGGATCAAAGCATTACATAAAACTATGGAGTAGTTATCTGAATATCATACACCTGCTCATCACTAAATCCTGATGGCGATAATCTGTGCTGCGCGTTTCCGGACCAATGGCAGTCTGGTTTGTGTGTTTGCCTTTTGTCTTTTCTATTGGTGTATGTCTTTTTTCTATTCATGTATTGTTACCATTAGCTGCTTGCTTGAAAAAAAAGACCTAATAAAGGTCTAAACGTTGCAGCCTGTATATAGCTGACGAATAAAGATTTATACTTTTTCAAGAAACTCGTGAGTGCTGGTCCATCCGTTGGATTTTCCTGAAGTTATGAAGATGGGGTCTTTGCGTCTGGACCCATTGTAAGGATTTAGAGAGGGGTGGGGAGGTGTGGTTGATCTCTGGGAAAACCATAATCCCTCATTTTGGACATATTTCCGCAGGCAACACTGCAATTGGAAATAAATTTCCCGGCATTTTTCAGGCAATGATGTTATCTATTCAGCGATATTAGACAGGACACGTAAATTATAACAAAGTACACGGATACACCATTTGGGGTTTATTCTGGGGCCCGTACTGAAATTTCCTTCATTTGGCTTGCCTGATTCCAAAAATATAATTCAACCTTTGCATGACTAATAAAACTTATTAAGAGATTTTCCCTCTGGAAACCTTCCGAGGTGTTACACCTCACTGGTAGAGGGGTTAAATAGCATCCCCTTGTCAGTGCCTTAACTCTAATGCCATCTGAACAAAACCCCTCCTAAGTCCATATGGTTATCAAAGGCCTGGCAGTTGTGCAGGATGGGGGGGGGGGGAGGCATCAAGGGGGACTTTTCTAGTGTCCTGAATGACAGCTGATGACATTGCACCAAAATTATTATACCACACGTCCCCTTTTTAAAATGGATCTAGTAGGTTGATCCCCCAGATCACCCACCAAGCCCATTTCAGCTGCCCCCCCTTCCTTCATGGGACAACTGTGAGGGTTATGAACATATTAATTTATATATGTATGTATCTTTGATACACGTTTCCGGAGGCTTTAGGCCTAAATTGTACACTCTATTCTGTGTCTTATGAAAAGCTCTGATAAATGCTTGTACATTTAGGTCAGTACATAATTACATTAAGTAGAGGTGTAATCTTAAATGTCCATCATGTCTCCAAGATCTTGTTAATCTCGTTACAATGATCAAAGGATAATGGAATGCTTCGATCATTAACTGCTGTCTAGGGCATGTGATTAAAAGGTAGATTGTGATAAAGAATCAAGGTACTAGACAGTCAGTCTACATTCCAACAAAAGAAGCCATGTTTATTGAGAAAACGCAATTATTCACCACCTTAGTACTTTGACCTCAGTATAACAGATTGAACTTTGTAACACTAGCCTTTGCACTGATACGCCTACTGATACGCCTACTGATACTCCTTCTATTTTTTGTATAAGAAATGACAATGTACAGAATAAACACAGATTGCTTCTAGACACAGGCCTGATCTGTGTTTCATTGCTTTCTCACGGCGGCCGCCATAACCACCTCTGATTTGGAGCCTCACAGCATATTGACGGAACATTGAATTCCATAACAGTAATTGGTGCCCAGAACATGGGGCTTGAAGGAACAAGAGGACCACCTGCACCTCAAACCCCCCCGGACCCAGATGGGATAAGGAGCCACTCGGAACCACGGATTTACAAAAACTGCGCAGTAAGGTAAGGCTTTATCTTGCCACAATCTATCCGTGCTTCTTGGCTGCTCCTTTCCTGTCCGAGAGGTAAGAAGTGCATGCCTCTTATAAATCTTCAAGCTTTTTTTTTTTTTTTAAGAATTCATATGGTGGGCTGAATATGCTGTGCAGGTGTTCTTTAACTGTTATTGTCTTTATTTGTTACTTTGCATGGTCAGTGTACAGAATATGAAACCCTCTTGCCGATCTCTGGAAGGCATGGTATAAATTGTACCAGGGAAGCCTAAAATTTTGAGGGGATAAAATCCCTGATGGGAGCCTCTTATAGGTATAAGAGAAGTAGTTGAGACGGGGGAAAAATAAGCAGGGTTGGGAGGTACCGACACTTGCAGACAAGTGAGGAAGTACTGACACTTAAAAAAAAAAAAAAAAAAAAGTAGTAACTGACATTCAAATGTTTTTGTCTTTATGTGTGCCTGTTTATGCACGAGTGAGTGATTGATGAGTTGACCTGATCGACGGAACCTGACCTCCGGGGTGCAAATATAAATCTCTGTGTCCCGTGTTAACAGGAACCTGATCAGTGACGCTGAAAGGAGTCCCTAACAAGGCCACGATTCTGGACAGGGCCCCCTGCAGTTCCGTTTGTATATTTCAACGGTCAGGGGATTGTTTTATGTGTATGAAAGGATAAAATAATAAGCCTCTTGGTGTACATAAACCGCCAGCCATGGGCAATACTGCTGGTAAAGAGGATAAGGTATGGAAGACAGCTAAAGAAATTGTACAAGAAAGAGAAGGCAGAGCTGCAGTTGGTAGAGGATGTGATAAATTGTTTAAGCACATAGGATATAAAGGGACAGGAGTATTAGATCTCCAGCAGTGGGAAAGGTTTTCAGACAGTCATGCTGGGTGGGCAAAAGATAATGGATTACAGGAAATGTTGAATAGTTGGAAAAAGGCAAGTAGAGATATAGAAGATGCAGGATATCAGAGAAAAGAATTCAAAGGACAGATATATTATGCTCCCCCATTGCCAGGTCAGTTCCCTCTTCCACCTCCACCCCCTCCTTCATCTCAATTCCAACAGTCTCCCCCACCCTATGCCAAGCCATCCACTCCAAGGTCAAACACTGGACAGGAGGGATGGACCTGCTGGCATTGTGGACAACAAAACCCGGATTGGAGAGAGAGCTGCCCTGCTTGCGGAGCTCCTCGGCACAAACCGGTTATGCCTATGCTCACTAGATCCAAGGCTAGTGAGTGGAAGCATGGAGAAGAGGACAAGGAGGAGATGCAGGGAGCGGAGAGTGGTTTAGGAGCTGATGTAACACAGGGGGAAGGCAGAAGGAGCCAATATGATATGACCTCACAAAAAGTTAAATATAGACCATGGACACCTCAAGAGCATATGTCACTTATACAGCAATTACCAGACCCCATGACCAGACCTATGCCTTTCTTTAGACAGATAGCACAAATACAAGACACATACTCTGCAACATCAGCTGATCTGGGTCCTTTGATTATGTTAAAAACAGGGGAGGCAGTGGGAACTATAATTTTAAATTATGTGAAAGACCATTGTGGCACAGATTGGGATAAAATTAAACATAGAGAATTAAAAAGTGGTAAGATATTTTTAATTGGTCTAGAACGTTGGGCAAAAGAAAAATTAAAAGAATCCTCCCTGTCTCTTTCTAATGTCACACAAGAGAAGGATGAAAGTGTAGAGCAATTTTATGCCCGCCTTCAACAACGTTGGTCAGATCTGGGGTATAGGGGCATACAAGAATTGGGTGACCATGTACTTAGCATGGCCTTTGTAGAGGGGTTGCGAGAACCCTTGAGGTCTAAACTCATGGATAACAAGCCTGAGTGGAGACAATATGAAGCAGCAGGCCTGGTGCAAGCAGCCAAGGGCATTGAACTAAATTTAAAAATCAAAAAAGGACATAGCTCTGTTATGATAGCACAATACAGCACAGGAGAGAACAAAATAAAACGGGGCACCCATCCCAAACATAACCTTAAGTGCCATTTCTGTCGTAAGCCTGGGCACTTTAAACGGGAGTGTAGAAAATTCCTCCAGCAGAGGGGTAGTGAACAACCCACAAAAGCACGAGTCGCCAAGGGAGAAATAGAAAACCAAGATTGAATAGTCGGCGACCCTCTGCCCTTCTTCCCCATGAGCAATGTAAAAGAGGGTGTGGCCATTTTTCTTAAAGGGGAAGTACTCAATAAGGAAATTCCTTTCCTTGTTGATACAGGGGCAGCAACCTCAGTCATCCAAAGCCACCTAATTCCTCCAGCATACCGGCAAAATACAGCTCAAACTGTTGTAGGTCTTGAAGGAGTTCCTAAGAAACTTCAGGAAACAGACCCTCTCCCCATAAAATTCAGAGACCAGACAGTGTTAACAAAACTATTGGTGAGTGATGATATTCCACTGTCAGTTATGGGCACAGACATACTCTCTGCCCTGTCAGCTTCCATTCAGTTTACTGAAGAAGGAACAGTACAGATTGATTTTGCAAAAACAAACGCAGAACAATTTTGCCAGATGGTGGCTTCTCTAGATGATCCACAGCCAATTTTCCTCTTAACTACAGAAGAGGAAATAATATTACAGGAAGTTCCACAGGAACTCTGGGCCAAGTCCAAAACAGATATTGGTCATATGAATGTGACACCCATGGTAGTCACACTAAAACCAGGATGCGTAGCCCCCCAAGTAAAACAATATCCATTGGGTAGGGCCCAAGAGGATTCTATAGGCCCACAAATTACAGACTTAATTCAAATGGGGGCACTACGGGAAATAACATCACCAGCCAATACTCCCCTCTTCCCAGTTAAAAAGAAAACACAAAAGGGACAACCAGATGTTTATCGCATGGTACATGATTTCGGGAAATTAATAAAGTAACTGTACTCGACACCCTAGTAGTGCCAAATCCACATACGCTTTTAGCACAAGTCCCGCCCACTGCGACATTTTTTTACAGTGATAGATCTTGCAAATGCGTTTTTCAGTGTACCGATCCATCCGGATTGCCAGTACCTTTTTGCTTTTACCTTCAAGGGTAAACAATACGCTTGGACCGTCCTGCCACAAGGTGCGCAGAATTCTCCAAACATGTACACCCAGGCACTCCAGTCTGTTTTGCAGGCCTGGACTCCGCCTGATGGAACTGTGCTGTTGCAATATGTTGATGACCTTCTGCTTTGTGCTGAGGATCTGAAAACATGTCAATCTGCATCCATTTCTCTTCTAAAATTTTTAGCAGAAAATGGCTGCAAGGCTTCAAAGGAAAAATTACAGCTTTGTAAACAAAAGGTTGTGTTTCTAGGCCATTGCCTAGCTCAAGGAACCAAACATCTCACAGAAGAACGAAAAGCTGCAGTTCAAGCCATTTCTGTACCTTCTTCCGCTGCCAAACTCCGCACCTTTTTGGGGCTTGTCTCATACTGCCGTCCTTGGATCCGTTGTGCCTCATCCCTGATGCAACCACTCTATGATTGTCTTCCAAGTGTTCCTTTCTCTCTCACTCCTGAAGCAACTGACAATTTTCATACACTAAAACTCTCTATTCTCAGTTCTCCAGCACTGGGAATTCCTAATTACACTCTACATTTCACTCTCTTCTGCACTGAACTTTCTGGTCATGCGACGGCAGTGTTGACACAAAAACATGGAGGATGTCCACTGCCACTTGGGTATTACTCCATGAGATTGGATCCGGTGGCCCGAGGAGCCCCCTCCTGTGTCCGTGCGGTAGCAGCAGTACAAGCAATGGTTGACAAATCTTCTGAGTTGGTCCTGGACTACCCCCTAGTGGTTCTCACCCCCCATGACATCCAGAGTATACTCACTCAAGTACAACCTAAACACCTGTCTCTAGCTCGTCAAATAAGGTTACAATGTGCCTTGCTCATGCCTCCTAACATCTCCTTCCAACGGTGCACTACCTTGAACCCGGCTACTCTTCTTCCAATCGAGTATCCCGATTCAAATGGGGGGGTGGGGGATTTGGGTACTGCAGATCAGTTATTTTTAAATTCTGTACAGCATGATTCTGATTTATTTGATTCAAAACACCAGCATGATTGTCTAGAATTGATGCAGCAAGAAACTGCAGGTTTTGAATCAGTTACTGAAACGCCTATTGACAATGCACATTTTGAGCTTTTTGTAGATGGTTCACGGTACCAAGGTGAGGATGGCCGATTCCATACCGGGTATGCAGTAGTCACACAACATGATGTCCTAAAAGCAGAAGCTCTGCCTCCGCATGTCTCAGCACAAGAAGCGGAATTGAAGGCCCTCACTGAGGCGTGTAGAGTGGCAGAAGGTAAAACAGCAAACGTTTACACTGATTCCAGGTATGCATTTGGCATAGCTCATGATTACGGCCCAATATGGAAGGCCAGACAATTTTTAACTTCTGTAGGACAACCCATTAAGAATGGTGCAGCAGTACAGAACCTTATGAAAGCCCTACTCCTACCGGATAAAGTAGCAATCCTAAAGGTGAAAGCTCATACTAAAGCCAACACTGCAGAAGCAAAAGGCAACGCCCTCGCAGACTTCACAGCAAAGGCAGCGGCCCTCAAACCATGGAAGAAAGAAGAAAAGAAGATACTGACCGCACAAGTCAGAGACTATGATTTGGACTTTGATAAAAATATGGACATTGATGTACTAAAGACATTACAGTCACAAGCCAGCAAAGAAGAAAAAGATAAATGGACTAATATGGGAGCAGTAGAACAGGGTGGCGTATGGCAAACAGTCAGTAGAACTTGCCTACCACGATCCCTGTACCCCATGATGGCCCAGCTGATCCATGGAAAGACTCACCTATCGAAGGCAGCTATGCTACTGACGCTTGAGAGAGAATAGGTGGCCCCTGGGTTCTCTGTAACTGCTGCATCATTTGTCCAATCTTGTATGATCTGTGCCGTGAGCAACCCAGGACAGAAAGTAAAGGTCCCGCAAAAACACTTGCCTAGGCCACTCTACCCATTTCAGAGATTGCAAATTGACTATATTCAGCTCCCACGTGTGGGGAAATATGAATATGTGCTTGTTGTTGTTGATATCTTCTCAGGTTGGGTTGAGGCCTACACCATCACCAAGGCAACTGCTCAGGCAACAGCAAAGAAGCTCATGAATGAGGTAGTCTGCAGGTATGGGGTACCAGAGGTAATCGAGTCAGACAGGGGTTTTAAATTCAATAGATTTAGAAGTAATGAAAAATAAGATGGCACGGGAAGGAAGAGATGTGTCTAATCTGGTCAATATTCAGGCACAATGGATGCCCTCCATATTCCTCCCCCAACATCTTGCATTAGGATATAATAAGGATGTATTAACGCTTTTTAATCTGAGTTTTGGGGTTCAAAATGATTTGTTTGTAAATATGAGTAAATTCATAAACTATACACAATGTAGTCTGCAATATGTATATATGATTCACGAGAAGGATAAAGCACAGTCAGATTTGATGACAAAGAATGAAAAATTGTGGAGAAATATTTTCAAGAATGTAATTCCAGTAGCATCCTGGATACGGCCCCGGGCTGATAGTGTAGAATGCTCTGATGAATATTGCACTGGAGAAATGACTTTTTATGATGTAAAGGACACAAGCCTGAGTTTGTAGTACTACCTGTGGTGTTCGGACCGCCTCTATATGCTTTCCAATATTGGTTGCCCACGTTCACAGGTACGATGATTGATAGTGAAAATAAAACCCATGGCATAGAGAACTGTGAAGAAACACTGGATGGCCTAGTATGCGGACGGAGTACAGCCGCATATGAGCCATGTTTCCTGCAGCCTTCAGTCAGCATATGTGATTGGACGGTGCTACCTGCGTCTTTCCATATGCTGATAGAAGTTGGCCCCCAATATATATGCTTTGTTACCAACCAAACTAAAACCACCAGTATGTATAATCTCACCACTCCATTTTCTGGATGTTTACAGAACATATCGGTGATACATTGGTTTACAGAAACTTACACCTTTTTGCCAGATGCTGAAGCTGCAATAAAGTATTACTGGCACCCAGATGCTATCCCTATGTCAAATCTGACTATATCCTTGGGTAGAATCGTAAGACTAATGAAAGACACTGAACACCTTCAAAAGCATTTGGATGTTACTAACCTCTCCCTTATGGAATTAGAAAAACAAACTATATGGGTAGGAGATAAGTTGGTCAGCATAGGTAATAAAATCCAGATAGACACCGAATATAACTGGTATGATATTTTTACTGGATGGTCACCTACAGCAGGAAAGATGATGGATTTTATGTTTCACCCATTACTAATACTGTTTCTTTTGTTCATTCTTTTGAGTGTTTGCAACTTATGGACATTCTGTGGGATACGGAGACAAGCAAATTATCTGGAATCGCTCCCTCTACGATATCGTTAAAACAGTCAAAAGAGTAAAAGAGCACCAACAGTGGGGATCCAGCGAAGAGGATAGAAAGACCGGCAAGGGTGGCTTAGCACCCTTGATAGTACCACAACAAAGGCTCTTTTCAAGATGGACTGTTTCAAATGGGGGATTGTGAGGGTTATGAACATATTAATTTATATATGTATGTATCTTTGATACACGTTTCCGGAGGCTTTAGGCCTAAATTGTACACTCTATTCTGTGTCCTATGAAAAGCTCTGATAAATGCTTGTACATTTAGGTCAGTACTTAATTACATTAAGTAGAGGTGTAATCTTAAATGTCCATCATGTCTCCAAGATCTTGTTAATCTCGTTACAATGATCAAAGGATAATGGAATGCTTCGATCATTAACTGCTGTCTAGGGCATGTGATTAAAATGTAGATTGTGATAAAGAATCAAGGTACTAGACAGTCAGTCTACATTCCAACAAAAGAAGCCATGTTTATTGAGAAAACGCAATTATTCACCACCTTAGTACTTTGACCTCAGTATAACAGATTGAACTTTGTAACACTAGCCTTTGCACTGATACGCCTACTGATACTCCTATTTTTTGTATAAGAAATGACAATGTACAGAATAAACACAGATTGCTTCTAGACACAGGCCTGATCTCTGTGTTTCATTGCTTTCTCACGGCGGCCGCCATAACCACCTCTGATTTGGAGCCTCACAGCATATTGACGGAACATTGAATTCCATAACACAACCTATCGGCGATATAGACTCATAGAGTGGTAGAGTTGGAAGGGACCTCTAGCGGGTCCAACCTCCTGCTCAGTGCAGGATCACTAAATCATCCCAGACAGATATCTGTCCAGCCTTTGTTTGAACACTTCCATTGAAAGAGAACTCCCCACCTCCCGTGGCAACCTGTTCCACTCATTGATCCCCCTCACTGGCTAATATGTAATCTGTGTCTCCTCCCTTTCAGTTTCATCCCATTGCTTCTAGTCTTACCTTGTGCAGATGAGAATAGGGCTGATCCCTCTGCACTGTGACAGCCCTTCAGATATTTGTAGACAGCTATTAAGTCTCCTCTTTGCCTTCTCTTCTGCTAAACATTCCCAGATCCTTTAACCGTTCCTCATAGGACATGATTTGCAGACCGCTCACCATCTTGGTAACTTCTCTGAACTTGCTCCAGTTTGTCAATGTCTTTTTTAAAGTGGGGTGCCCAGAACTGGACCCAGTATTCCAGATGTTCTGTTTAGCAGACATAGCTAAGCTATGTAACAACCCATTTTAAGTGCTTAGTGGTTACAGCACCATCTAGCGGTGTTACAAATGTATTACAACTTGTTTTTCTACCATAAAGAGTGATGTATTATGGGTAGTTTGCAAGGCATTGTGGGAAGAAGGAACTTCCAGCCAGAGATAGAGTTCAGATTTGCCTTTACTCCCTCCTCTTCAAAATCCACCATCTTTGTAAAAGCATATCTGTTTTACCATCATTATTATCATCATCATTATCATCGATCTGTTAACCAATAAACCTGTCAGATTAAGAAGAACAGTTTGTTTATCTGGAAGACAGAAATGGTTAAGCTGAATGTCGGACTGCACACTGTGTGAACGTGTAAGAAGACAGAACAGTAAAACAGATGCTAGTCACCAGCGATAGTGGATCAGACTAGACGGAGCCGCCATCAGCCACGCGGTCTTACATACAAGATTGCAGCAGCCGCCATTTAGTCACAAGAAACACGAGTGCAGCCCCCAGTAAACGCTGCACGATCTACGCCAAGCTGAAGTCCGTTCCTACCTGGACTGAGTCTGCACAGAGACATTAAGCAGCCAGCAAACAGGCACACAATGTCTACTAGCCAGACATCCTCCTATAAGACTAGGTCACGAGCAAGCTGCTCTAGCAAGTCCTCAATAAGAGACATGGCTGTCCTCGCCCGCGCAGAAGCTGAGGCAGCAAAAGTAAGGTCCACCTTTGCAGCACAAGAGACGCAACTGAAGCTAAAGCAAGTCTGCCTGCAGCTGTCACTGGAGAAACTCACGACAGAGAAAGAAACGGCAGCCGCATTAGCCAAGGCAGAGTTCCTAGAAGCCGCAGAGTTCCCCGAATTGGAGAAACACAGCCAGGTACTCGGGTTGGACCTAGACCAAGAAGATCCAGCACAGCGCATCTCAGAATATGTCCATCGGCATCCCAAGGCAGAAGACGGCTATGATCCAGTATATCAAACAGAGCGTCAAAGACCCCACTTCGAGACACAGTACCTCGAACAGGACAGTATGCGACAAAGCGGTGCTGACCACGACTACCACCCTACTAAAAGGAAGCTACAACCCTCTCCCCGGCTTAAAGAGACAGCTTTCACATCAGAGTGGTATTTAACAGACTGCCCTAAGCCAGAAACTCCTAAAAGGTATGGTGATACACTTCACACGCAGCATAACAACAGCACACCGGGTAGTATTGGTGCTAACCAGGCTATCGTGGACTTCGCTAGGTTCTTTGCTAAACGAGAACTGGTTACGAAAGGACTTATAAAGATCACTGATCGCCCAGAGAACTACAGAGCATGGTGAGCCTCCTTCCAGAACGCCATAAGGGACTTAGGTCTCTCCTGCAGTGAGGAGTTAGATCTCTTGGTAAAGTGGCTTGGAAGCGAGTCTGCTGAACACGCCAAAAGGATCAGAGACATTAACATAAACTATCCAGGCGAAGGCCTAAAGATGGTGTGGGAAAGACTTGATGAGTGTTATGCGTCAATAGAGGCTATAGAAAATGCGTTATTTAAGAGAATTGATAATTTCCCCAAAATAGTGGGTAAGAGTTACCAGAAACTCAGGGAACTTAGTGACTTGTTAACAGAGGTACAGGTTGCTCAGGCAGAAGGAGATCTGCCAGGGCTAGCATTCCTGGACACCGCCAGGGGTGTTAATCCAATTGTCCAAAAACTCCCTTATAACTTACAGGAGAAGTGGATCACGCATGGTTCTCAGTACAAACAGGTTCATAATGTACCATTTCCCCCTTTCGGGTATTTGTAGGCTTTGTTGCTCAACAGGCAAGGATCAGAAACAATCCCAGTTTTGACTTTACATTGTCTTGTCCCACTACCCCTGGTGTCAAACCTCTTAAAACACCAGTAGTGGTCCACAAAACTAATGTTGCCTCCACAGGTTCTCCTTACAGGTCGTTTAAGCCTCATCAAGAAGAGAACAAACATGAGGATCCTACCAAACAATGCCCCTTGCACAAGAAACCACATTCTTTGCTAAAATGCAGAGCCTTCAGAGAGAAGTCTTTAGAGGATCGCAAAGAATTCCTGAAAGAAAACATCTGTTTCAGGTGCTGCACTGCAAGATCACACTTCGCCAGGAACTGTAAGGTTAGTTTGACATGCACTGAATGCGGTAGCACAGAGCACAACACGGCTCTACACCCTGGACCACCCTCTCAGGGATCATCCCAAGCAGAGGAACAGGACAGAGAGCAGATAGACACAGCAATAGTCACTTCTCAGTGTACAGAGATCTGGAAAGGACTCGCAGGAGGGAAGTCATGCTCCAAAATCTGCCTTGTCAGGGTTTATCCTGTCGGCCACCGAGATAAGGCGATCAAGGTATACACAATCCTAGATGACCAAAGCAACAGGTCTTTAGCTAAATCTACCTTCTTTGACACCTTCAACGTCGTAGGGCCTGGTTCTCCCTACTCCTTAAGGCCGTGCGCAGGTACCGTTGAAACGGCGGGGAGGAAGGCAACTGGATACATGGTAGAGTCCATAGATGGTCAGACCTGCTTGCCCCTGCCAACCATACTGGAATGCAACCACATTCCTGACAACCAGTCTGAGATACCTACACCAGAGGTAGCAGCATACCACCCTCACCTCAGACGTATAGCTCACCTGATACCGAAACTTGATCCAAAAGCCCCAATAGTCCTACTCCTTGGAAGAGACATACTACGAGTTCATAAGGCTAGGGCACAGATTAACGGTTCCCAGAATGCTCCATACGCCCAGAGACTTGACCTAGGATGGGTCATCATTGGAGACCTCTGTTTAGGAGGAGCACACAAGCCGACCTCGGTCAACAGCATGCTTACCAACGCACTTGAAAGTGGACGTCCTTCCCTATTCCAGCCATGCCACAACAGTTTCCTGATAAAAGAGTTACCACAAAGCACTCCCATGCCTTGTCCCTTCGCAGATCCCTCCTGTGAAGACCACGCCTGCGATGGTGAGCAAGATCACTTAGGGTGCACAGTCTTTCACAGGACAAGAGAGGACAACAGGGTCGCGATGTCCATAGAAGACAAGCTGTTCTTGGATATTATGGATCAAGAAATAGTAAAGGACAAGTCCAAAAGCTGGGTTGCACCTCTACTGTTCAAAACCCAGAGACGACGCCTAACTAACAACAAAGAACTCGTCTACAGACGATTTATTTCCCTCAAACACAAACTCCAGAGAACACCAGAGACAAAGAACATTTTTTCACCTTCATGGAAAGAATATTCCAGAACAACCATGCAGAAGTGGCACCCCCGCTCCAAGACTCCCAGGAGTGTTGGTACTTACCCATATTTGGCGTTTATCACCGAAAAAAAACAGGACACATAAGAGTAGTATTCGATTCGAGTGCCAGGTGTGAAGGTGTCTCGCTAAATGATGTCTTGTTGTCTGGTCCAGACCTCAACAACAGACTTCTAGAAGTACTTCTCCGCTTCCGCAGGGATTCTGTAGCATTTATGGCCAACATACAACAAATGTTCCACTGCTTCCTTGTCAAGGAAGAACATAGAAACTACTTAAGATTCTTCTGGTACCGCAACAACGACCCTAATGAGGACATCATAGAGTACCGAATGAGGGTGCACATCTTTGGAAACAGTCCTTCCCCTGCAGTTGCCATCTACAGTCTCAGACACTCAGCCCGAGAGGGTGAAGCAAAATACGGGTCTGATGTCAGGTCCTTTGTAGAAAGAGACTTCTATGTGGACGACTGCTTGAAGTCTACACCCACGAACGAGACCGCAATCAATCTCCTGAAAAGAGCTCAAGAAATGCTCGCTCAATCTAATCTGAGGTTTCACAAAATCGCCTCTAACAGCCGTGAGTTAATGGAGGCCTTCTCACCCCAAGATCATTCTAGCGATCTAAAGGACTTGGATCTTAGCACAGACTCCCTTCCCATGCAACGGAGCCTTGGTCTGCTCTGGGATTTAAAGGCGGACACATTTACCTTCCAGATCAGCAAGGAAGAAAAGCCTTTCACACGCAGAGGGGTCCTGTCTACCATAAACAGTTTATATGATCCTCTGGGATTCATGACACCCGTTACCATCCAAGGAAAAATGATGCTAAGAGACTTTACCACAGAGACGTCTGATTGGGATTAACTGCTTCCCATGGAGAAAAAAGACATGTGGACAGGTTGGAGAAAGTCTCTTGAAACTTTGTCCAGTCTTCGTGTGACACATCCATATGCTTCCGTGCCTTCAACGGAAGTCAAGATGCAAAGACTGTATATCTTCTGTGATGCATCAGTCAAGGCGATTGCTGCCATAGCATACCTAAAGACCATAGACGTCAAGGAACAATGCCATATAGGGTTTGTTATGAGCAGAGCCAAACTGGCGCCACTCCACGAGCACACTATACCCAGACTGGAACTTTGCACTGCTGTGCTTGCGGTAGAGTTGGCTGAACTTATAACGTCAGGAATGAATCTGGAAATCGAGGAAGTCGAATTTTACACGGACAGCAAGGTAGTCTTAGGATATATTCGCAACGAAACCAGACGCTTTTATGTCTATGTCAGCAATAGGGTGCTAAGGATCAGGAGGTCCACTTGTCCCAAGCAATGGCACTATGTTCCTACACACCATAATCCGGCAGACCATTCAACTAGATCTTTAGCAGCGGGTGACCTTAAGAATACAACTTGGTTTATGGGTCCTGCATTTCTGTACCGTTCAACGTCTTACAGCATTGGATCCGACTCATTCGAATTGGTAAACCCAGATACCGATGAAGAAATCCGACCATCAGTATCTGCTCTATGCACGGTGACTTTGGAACACCAACTCAAATCCCATCGTTTCAACAGATTCTCCACTTGGATGTCGCTCGTTCGTGCTATAGCCTGTTTAACCATATAGATCAGTCTTATAGGTCGACATTACCTGTGAGTCAAAGACCTTGCAAACAGCAGAGTTTCAGTAAAAAAAGCTATGCGCTCGCGAAGATTACAACAAGTCAAGCGGAGTTTAAACAATTTCCGTCCTGTGGAGGACGGAAAGAAGGAAATGAAATAGAAAGGCACTTACTCAAAAGGAGGGGGGTGTATAAAACAAGAAGCCCCCTCCTCTAAGTGCACCCCCCTCCTTTTGAGTAAGTGCCTTTCTATTTCATTTCCTTCTTTCCGTCCTCCACAGGACGGAAATTGTTTAAACTCCGCTTGACTTGTTGTAATCTTCGCGAGCGCATAGCTTTTTTTACTGAAACTCTGCTGTTTGTTTTTATTGGGGGCTCACTCTCCTGGTGAGAGTCCCCCCTTATTGTCTTTGCAGCTCTCCTCCTGTACGGAGGATAGGAGATGAAGCACGTTTGAAGTCGGTGTAGTATCCGTTGGCGCTGTCTGATCCATTGTATATAAAGACCTTGCAAGGGTTGGCATCACTGCAAACACGCCTTTACCGCTACCAATCTGGACAGAGCCAAGAGCATAATAATTCGCACTATGCAACATGAATGTTATGCTAAAGAAATAGACTACCTCAGCAAAGGCCAAACAGTCTTCAAGGATAGCGCTTTGAAGAAGCTTGATCCTGTTAGCGCAAAATTCGCTATTTCAGATATACTGTGTGTTTCAAATTTGATAATGTATAATGTACAGTCCTGGAGAGTCTTTCAAAGACCACACGTCTGACCATCATGTGTCCCAAAAGAATCTCTCCCTTTATTAAGCGCGCGTAAAACTTAAATAAGTTTCAACACAGGAAGTAAAGTAATTTAGGAATACAGTTACAGTGAGCTGATACGTCATTCTCAGAGGGAGGTATTTGGGAGGTAGCTTGTGATGTCATCCATCTGGGAGGAACTTCGGTGAGCACGCTCAGTTCATTCTTGAATTTGGTCTCATGAGAAGAACATCCTGTTTCTCCTCTCTGCTTGACCAAGATAAAGACAATCCTAGATAAGTTTTTGCCAGTTAGAACCGGTTTGACCAGTATTGGGACAATAGGCACTGCTCCTTAAATTCTTGTGGAGGTGGGGGGGCGATGTTCCCTTCCCCCAGAGGTTCAGACCGGAAACACAACATAACATCTTCACAGTTGACAAAAATACATAAAATACATATAGGATAACTCCCACAATTCCCTCCTTTGTTGTGCGTATTTTCATTCTCCTGGATAGTTTTTTTTTTTCCTATTTGTGTTCTCGGGCCTTTCCCTACCGCCTACAGGGGACCCTAGCTGTCACCTCCGCCATGGGAAATGCCACCCGCAAGGGTGAAATCCCCCCTTTCCCTATCTCCTACCTTATCCCTTCCTACTGCTAGGTGATATCCAGGATAAGGAAAATACCTCACAACACGTTACAGTTTCCCCATGGTATTCTAGGTAGATGGCTCCTGAAAGATTGATCTTTATTTCACGTTTTCTGCATAAGCCACCTTGTTCATAGTTTAGATGATATAATATGTCTTTTGTGATCGGCTTACCAAGGTGTGATTTCAGGTTATATTGTTTGTTACATGTTAACATTTGTCTGATTACACAATATGGCTGAAACATTGGTAGATTTACTGCTACCTTATTGTATCTGTTGACATTTTTCCGATCTTTGACACATTACCAGGGGCGTAACTATAGAGGATGCAGGGGATGCGGTTGCACCCGGGCCCAGGAGCCTTTTAGGGGGCCCATAAGGCCTCTCTTCTCCATATAGGGAACCCAGTACTATATGTAAGGCATTATAGTTCAGGGCCCTGTTCCAAGTGTTGCATCGGGGCCCGGGAGCTTCAAGTTACGCCTCTACACATTACATATGAAACAGTATAACCCTCTTCACAGGATGTACGTCTTCTATTACCCTTATGAGGAAGAAGAGAAATGGCAGCCCAATGACCGCAAGGGTCCTACATATAACGAAGGATATGGGCCACATTTGTCTCCTCCCTTGATAATTTTTATTCAATGTCTGAGATGAACCCAAATTAGCTTTCTTCAAGTTTCACTGAGATTGTTGTGGTTAACAGCACTTGAAAGGGTTCTTTGCATTTTGATCTGGAAACAAGGAGAATGCACATTTATGAGTGACAGATGATATAACTCCTGATGTTAGGCACTCACATGGGAGACGAGGCCCTCCTTTGTTGGCCTAGAATAAGCGTTGGCCTATTACAGCAGCATTACCAAACAAAACCTTCATAGAGACTCAACTTAGTCTTACATTTAGGCGTGGCTCTAACCAAGTAGATGACTATTAAAATGTTTACCTTTATTATTTATTATTATTTCTGCTGTATCCAAATATTCAAAATTACTTTCATAAAACATATTCTTAGGTCATATTTTTGGCGTTTAAAAATTATTTTTATTTTATTTTTTTTATTTCTCAAGCCACGCCTTCAAATAACATGAAAAGAGGTCTATGCAAACCAACAACTCCAAACACCTACCTGTGGTAGCTGTATGCTATCATTTTGCAGTCACTGATACAGATTGTCTGGCTCGCACCGAGAAGGTACCTTGACCAATTGGCCTGGATTGTAACGGGCGCATATTATGCATCCCTGTACAAACCCTATTGCAGCAGTGTTGAACCCTGGGGTAAGCCAAGCAGAAGACACTATACCACACATTACCTCCTTGGATGAATGGGTTAGCTCATAGATCAGATGTGACATCATGGAGTACAGCGTGCAGGGGAGGCACAGGCTTTTACCTTTCTGCCAGACCCCAGTAGCATTCCGCTCGCTTTTCCACTCCTCCTTTTTCTTCTTTTGAGGCCTGTTCCTGTAATTCAAGCAACAGAGAAATATCTACACCTGTTTCAGGTGCAAGCAGGTTACCAGCCGTTACCTCATTCAAGGGAAGTCAGGCTGCTGCGGTGCCTGCTCTCTGGTTCCTTCCAGCCTCAGTGGTTGTCTCTTTGGCATAAACCTGGACTCTGATGATAAGTCACCTGTGCGGAAAGAGCTAAAACCTTGTAGAACAAAGACACTGCTTCTGAGTTCTGGATTGGCGTACTCAAGGACCCCATGAAACTTCCACTGTGCCACAAAAGATGTGAAATCGTGTACGATTCCCAATGTGTACCTTAGGTCGGTGCAGACACAAACAGTGTTACCTGCAGCCAGCTTACATATTTCAGTGAGCGCCATCACCTCTATTTCCTGAGTAACTGAGTGTCTCAGGAGGAAAAGAGTGGTTTTTGTATAATTACCTCTTTCTGTCGGTTACCATTGCATAGCCTGTTTTGCTTGTCCATTTCCACAATATTTGGAACCATCTATGGGAAAAACTCTATCATGGCAGTTACAACATTATTGTTAGGACCCCTAGTTTCTCTTTTCATTTGTGTTTCTACAATCATGTGCTTGCTATTGAATGTCATGGTCTGCGCCTGCTGCTCCTCCTCTCAACCTTCTGACTTGATTGCGATATGTGAGGGTGCTAGCAGGGCAGTCTCATACTTAGCTAGTCTGGAAGCTGAAAGATGCTTAGTTTGCACTCTATACAGTATTTTATGACCCCTTGAGGGAGCATGATGTTATGGGGCCCCACACCATCTCTGGTACCTGCACAAAAACATACTGCAAACAGGATAGGAAAAATTGTTATTACAATCTGCAACCATGACAACTGCACCAATGATGGTTAACTACTGGTTTACTAAGGGACTGGTATCCCTGATAGCATTTGGGATAGACTCAATTTCTGGCATCAAAAATTTACTTTTCTTTTTTTTCCAATGTAACAATCTTCACGTAAAATACTGTTAATTGAAAATGAGATACTCTCTAAAATAGAACTTTTGTTATTAATTTGACTAAAGTACTTATCGGGTGTTTCAAGTACACAATTACCTCATTTTAGTATCAATTCAATAATATTCAAATTAACACAACTCAATATTTCTAAATTCTCCACATACTCCTAGAACCTATATATATATATACACTGTGGCAATCCTGGACTATTATCTCACACAACTACCCTCAGAAATAAAATTAGATGCCCCTCCTTTGGTCACCTATATTTGTTCAAGTGAGAGACTTAACATGGAGTCTAAGAGTGACCTTCCCTCTATACATCACCACAATATACATATCTATACCAACATCCACTTAACCCCTTGAGTGGCACGCCCGGAAAATTTCCAGGACGAGCTCCACTGCTCATAGCGATACAGCCCGGAAGATTTCCAGGCTATGTATCACTATGGGAGCTGCAGAGCACAATGCCACAAGCTGTACACTGTGCTCTGCCTGCACAGACCCGCACAGAGCAGTGCAAGGGCTTTGAAAAAACAGCAGAAGATATTGCCGATATGTAATCTCCTGCTTTGTTTACAGGTTGCCATAGAGACCATCGGCTTGTCAGAAGCAAGCCGATGGTCTCTGTGGCAGGGAGAGCTGGTTGTTAGCTTTCAGAGGACAGCTAGGTACTAGCTCTTACAGCAGAGATCAGAGAAAACCTCCGATCTCTGCTGTGTTAACTCTTTACATGCTGCAGTCTATGTGACTGCAGCATGTAAAGGGCTGTCACTGCAGCATGTAAAGGGCTGTCACCATCAGACCCCCGCGGTTTTTACATATTTTGTCCAGCATAGGCTATCCAATGACAAACACAATACAACTTATGCCCATTTCTACCCACATACTTATATTCACCACTCCAGATAGCAGCCATTATCACCGTTCATTGTTAAACCTTCTACCTTTCCTTAACTCATTGACTTGCTTTTTCCTTCACCCATTTTTGTGTGTCCAGTTGTGTTTACAAACATCATCTCACTGAATTTGCTTGCGAGTCATACTTGATTTTTCCCACAACTCACGACACAGGTCTGGCTTATCGCACTAATAAGCACTTACAATTTCGCCCCTGCCCATCTTGTCATAATTGGAAAAATCCTTAATTAATTGAGATTCTCTACTCCCGCACCTCATGGCACAGATCTGTACTTTTGGCACCACATTGTGGAACCTCAACAGTCCGTTCGGCCAGCCATAATCGGAGGAGACTTCTCTGGCTAGCCCACATCTTTACTCCAAGCCAAAATTCCCTTGAGTTGATGTATGCCAACATGGCAAATACAAGCATTCCATGTGCACCCCTCCCCCCACATAACAAAGGGAGACCTCATCAACCACATGTTGAACAATGGAGACTCTCTCACCGCATGGACACACTACTGTTTTTAACCAGCAACTTTAATCACTACTATAACCTTCAACTAAAATTGCTTACATCAACTTTCCCTTTTACTTTCTTTTAACAAGTTATACTACTTTCTTTGTTCCTTATTAACCTGCACAGTCTGTTCACACCATTCACTACTACAGAGACAATATAAACCCCCCATAGCTCACACCTTTTTACACTCAGGACATTAGTTCACAGACAACATAAAAACCACACAGTATATATACTTCATTGTTCTTTTGATACAGACTTATCATATTTCAACTCACCCGGCCTGGGGCGGATCATAGCAGAGAGGGAGAGATGGTACAGGTACAAGAATAACTTATTACCTTGTTTGAGCTCATTATCTGTCCGTCTCTGCTTCGAAGTCCCCTTGTGTCCGGATAACGATGAAATATCTTCATATCTCTGTATCTTCATTATCTCAGCAGTGCCTCCAAAGTTGTTAGCGCAAAATTCGCTATTTCAGATATACTGTGTGTTTCAAATTTGATAATGTATAATGTACAGGCCTGGAGAGCCTTTCAAAGACCACACGTCTGACCATCATGTGTCCCAAAAGAATCTCTCCCTTTATTAAGCGTGCGTAAAACTTAAATAAGTTTCAACACAGGAAGTAAAGTAATTTAGGAATACAGTTACAGTGAGCTGATAGGTCATTCTCAGAGGGAGGTATTTGGGAGGTAGCTTGTGATGTCATCCATCTGGGAGGAACTTCGGTGAGCACGCTCAGTTCATTCTTGAATTTGGTCTCATGAGAAGAACATCCTGTGTTACCATACAGCGCGGCACGGGATCCCGCGGTCGGCGCGCGTCGCTCCGGCGTCGGCTCCAGCAGCCTGGAGCCCTGTGTCGAGGTTATCCCAGCAGCTTGGGACGGCCGGTGGGCGGCGGCATGGGCGTGTCCACCCGTAGGGTGCCGCCCGCACTCCTCCGTTCGTCTTATACAGCAGTGGGTGGAGTTGCCTCCTCCCACTCTCCGCCCGGGGGCGGAACCTTGTGGTTAAGAGACTGGCAGTGATGTGAGCTCACTGCCAGTTATGGGTTCTGCTTTCAGCTAGTCAGTCTGTCTGCAGTTTACCTCAGCCAGTCCCTGGTTGTCTGTCAGCCCTGCTATCCTTTCTCAGCCTGTTTCTGTTGGTCCTGTTAGCCCCTAGTCTGGTCTGTCCCAGTCAGCACTAGTTGCTATTCGGGTCCTGTCTATCTGCCTGTGAGCTCCATCTCCAGCCCTGCTTGTACTTGTAAGTTTTGTTGGTTTGTTACACCTGCCTCTTCTGTCGGCACTCTGTCCCCTGTTAGTAGTTCCAGCTAGGCAGTCGCCAGGTCCCTAGCCAGTGCAGGGACTGCCGCCCAGTTGTCCGCCTGGGGTTAGCCAGGGCCGAGGCAAGTAGGCAGGGACAGTGGGGTGCAGGAGATCAGGGCACCCCAACTGGCGCTCGGGGGGCAGAGTGCCGTAACATAATAACTGGCCTTTAAAATACCTTTTTTTTCATGGCGGCGATCAGCGCCCTTGCAAACCAGCTGCAAGACCTGGTGCCGGTGATCCGGGATTTGTCAGCTCGCATGGTGGCCCAGGAGCAGTGGGCGTTGTCGCAGGGGCAGAACGCCTTTACCAGTCTCGAACCCAAGTGCCCTCTCCCCGAGGTGTTCTCTGGGGAGAGGAACAAGTTTTTCGTTTTTCAACAGGCGTGTCGCCTGTTTTTTCGGATGCGTCCCCGTTCTTCGGGCTCAGAGACCCAGAGGGTCGGGCTTATAATGTCCCTGCTGCGGGGCTCTGCCCAGACTTGGGCCTTTTCTATTCCCGAGGGTTCCCCCTCCCTGCAGTCGGTGGACTCCTTTTTTCAGGAACTCGGGGGCATCTTCGATGAGCCGGACCGAGTGGGGTTGGCGGTTTCACGGTTGCTGGCGCTGCATCAGGGGTCGCTTTGTGTGGAGGATTATTGCTCCAGTTTCAGACGCTATGCGGGCGACACTGCATGGAACGAGAGTGCCCTGAAGGACGTTTTTCTGCAGGGTCTCTCGGACGCGGTCAAAGAGCTGTTGATCTCCCATCCCATTCCCGGGTCCTTAAAGGAGGCCATGGAGCTAGCGGTGAAGGCAGATAGGAGGCTCAGGGCTGGGAAGCAGGACAGGCAGACCAGTAGAGTCAGGGAGGTCGTTTGTCCGGTTCCTTCCTCTTCCGTACCAGTCTCTGTTCCCGAACCTATGGAACTGGACCCGCTGGACCCCAAGGAGCGACGCCGAGTTCGGTTATTGCATCATCTCTGCCTCTACTGCGGGAAAGCTGGACATCGGGTGATAACCTGCCCCCTGAGGCCTCAGCGCCCACAGTCCGAATCGGCAGAAAGACTCCCAGTCCTAGGCGATTGCAGGGAGGGTCGCCTAGGACCACAGGTACGTCCTAGACTTCTAATACCCTGCCAGGTTAGATTCCGGAACTTCTCCCGCCTAGGGCAGGCATTTATTGATTCCGGAGCAGCCGCTAACCTGGTAAGCATGCGTCTTGTTGAGCCCCTGAGGGCGGAATTTTTGGCGCTGAAGACGCCAATTCGTTTTGCTAGCATTGATGCTACTCCTCTGGCTTCGGGCTTGGTACGATGGAGGACCCCAGTGTTACAACTCACTGTGGGGGGTCGCCATTCGGAAGGTCTATCATTCCTGGTAATGGAGAAAATGTCGGTAGACATGGTACTAGGGATGCCGTGGCTGGCGTTGCATAACCCCCAATTCGATTGGGCCACTGGGGAGCTAACCCAGTGGGGCCCGTTCTGCCATAGCCATCGCGCTTCCCATCCTCCCTGCTCAGTCGAGACCGCACTCAGTCCCCGAGGTCCCACTTACCTTCACACCCCGTCCGCCTGCCCTGCTGCTGATGTCGCCACCGATGCCCTGCAGGGGGGACGGAAGAAAGGGGTGGGGTCTCGTATGCAGTTGCGTTGTGAGGAGAGTCTGTCGGTGGTTGAGCCGTACAGGGCGGGACAGAAGGGGTACTGGTCCTCTGGAAATCGCAAAAGGAGGGGTCGCAGGGGGTTCCATAAGTCTGTGTCGAAACCTGTTGTCCCTTCGGTGATGCCCACCTCCGGTCCCCCGCCGCCCACCCCGGTCCGTGATGAAGTTGAATACGAGGCCCAGGAGATCCTGGATTCTCGCCGGGCTACAGGAACCTTACAATATTTGGGGGCCCGGAAGAGTTTTTTGGAGTATGATAGCTCAGATGACAGTGATTTTAAAGTTGGAGATGCCTCAGATTTTGAAGGCAGCGTCATTGGTAGCGAGGATGGGTCAAAAGACAGTGGTGAATGGTTGGACATTGACTCGGAAGACGACCTGAAACATGACGATATGTCAACGGTTGGCCCTGAAGGAAATGGGGCAGCCACAGACTACCGAAATCATGGACCTGAGGATCAGCCCATGGTGACCGCCCAGGTGGGTCACATTCTCGGGTTGGTACAGCGTTTTCGCAGCCGCCTCCTGGATAAGCCTGGTCGAGTTTCCGGGGGCCCGGAGGTCCCCCGTCAGAGGGGGGGTAATGTTACCATACAGCGCGGCACGGGATCCCGCGGTCGGCGCGCGTCGCTCCGGCGTCGGCTCCAGCAGCCTGGAGCCCTGTGTCGAGGTTATCCCAGCAGCTTGGGACGGCCGGTGGGCGGCGGCATGGGCGTGTCCACCCGTAGGGTGCCGCCCGCACTCCTCCGTTCGTCTTATACAGCAGTGGGTGGAGTTGCCTCCTCCCACTCTCCGCCCGGGGGCGGAACCTTGTGGTTAAGAGACTGGCAGTGATGTGAGCTCACTGCCAGGTATTGGTTCTGCTTTCAGCTAGTCAGTCTGTCTGCAGTTTACCTCAGCCAGTCCCTGGTTGTCTGTCAGCCCTGCTATCCTTTCTCAGCCTGTTTCTGTTGGTCCTGTTAGCCCCTAGTCTGGTCTGTCCCAGTCAGCACTAGTTGCTATTCGGGTCCTGTCTATCTGCCTGTGAGCTCCATCTCCAGCCCTGCTTGTACTTGTAAGTTTTGTTGGTTTGTTACACCTGCCTCTTCTGTCGGCACTCTGTCCCCTGTTAGTAGTTCCAGCTAGGCAGTCGCCAGGTCCCTAGCCAGTGCAGGGACTGCCGCCCAGTTGTCCGCCTGGGGTTAGCCAGGGCCGAGGCAAGTAGGCAGGGACAGTGGGGTGCAGGAGATCAGGGCACCCCAACTGGCGCTCGGGGGGCAGAGTGCCGTAACATCCTGTTTCTCCTCTCTGCTTGACCAAGATAAAGACAATCCTAGATAGGTTTTTGCCAGTTAGAACCGGTTTGACCAGTATTGGGACAATAGGCACTGCTCCTTAAATTCTTGTGGAGGTGGGGGGGGGCGATGTTCCCTTCCCCCAGAGGTTCAGACCGGAAACACAACATAGCATCTTCACAGTTGACAAAAATACATGAAATACATATAGGATATCTCCCACAATTCCTTCATTGACCAAGATGGGTCACTAAGAATAGGAGGTCGCCTACAAGCAGCCAAAGTGGAATTTAAGGAGAAACATCCTATGGTAATTCCCGGGCATCATCATGTCACAACTCTGCTCGTACTCATCACCAACACGTTCCCGAGCAAGGATGGGAAGGTACGCAAGTTCGAGGTCAAAGTGTGGAAGCCTGGAGAATGCAAGCTATTCCTCAGGCCAGTCACGGAACTTGTTTTGTTGTTTTCACTGGAAAGACCCAATAGTGACGTCCGTTGACGCCAGACGGGGAGTGTTCTGTTTAGCAGAAATTGAAGCTATATAACAACCCATTTTAAGTGCTTAGTGGTTACAGCACCATCTAGCTGTGTTACAAATGTATTACAACTTGTTTTTCTACCATAAAGAGTGATGTATTATGGGTAGTTTGCAAGGCATTGTGGGAAGAAGGAACTTCCAGCCAGAGATAGACAGAGTTCAGACTTGCCTTTACTCCCTCCTCTTTAAAATCCACCATCTTTGTAAAAGCATATCTGTTTTACCATCATTATTGTCATCATCATTATCATCGATCTGTTAACCAATAAACCTGTCAGATTAAGAAGAACAGTTTGTTTATTTGGAAGACAGAAATGGTTAAGCTGAATGTCAGACTGCACACTGTGTGAACGTGTAAGAAGACAGAACACCAGATGAGGTCTGACTAAGGAAGAGTAGAGGGGGATAATGACCTCATGTGATCTAGACTCTATGCTTCTCTTAATACATGCCAGAATTGTGTTTGCCTTTTTGGCTGCTGCATCACATTGTTGACTCATGTTCAGTCTATGATCTATTAGTATACCCAAGTCTTTTTCACATGTCCTTAGCTCAATTGCTTAGCCCAATTCCTCCCATTCTGTATGTATTACGGTGCTAGTGGGGTGCTTCGGTACGCACAGTGCAGTGCTTCCTGATCTACACCCACGCCACTGTCCCTTCCTGGAGATAGCCCTGATGATGGACACATCCAGGCCGCTAACTCTGACCCTATGCTTACTAGGGGGGACAGGCAGGGACCGCAGTACCTATGCAAGAGACAACTACCCAATAGCACTGACAGGAAAGGCTAATGACAAGAACCAACATGAAACAATACAAACAGAACAGAGGCAGATGGTAAGGCCTGGCTGATAACAGCGAGGTCTAGCAGACAAGCTGACAGAAGCAAGAAACAAACAGAGGAGGAGTGGAAAACCCTGGCTGATAACAGCGATGTCTAGTGGACAAGCTGACAGAAGCAGGATACCAAACGAGGCAGACTGGCTAGAAGACTGAGGGAATGGCACAAAGTACCATTGGCCAGATTACCAGCAGGTCAGAATAGCTGGACTACTCAGCGGACACTTAAAACCGAAAATAAAAGCAAAGTCTAGCGGACAGGCCTGGCAGATAACAGAAAGTAAAGCGGACAATAGCAAGTTCCAATGGACAAGAGAATGAGAATACTAATTGGACCCTCCCAAGCAGCATGAGCTGGATAGTATAGGGAGGCAGGAGGAGCCGATAGGTGGATAGACCTGTCAATCACCAGCACACTACTCAGACACATAGCAGGGTAATTAACCTGACTGGAGGCACAGGAGATGTTAATCCTGGCTCATCTGGACAGAGCAAGGTGTGCTCGCAAAATAACTATGAGCTGACAGGCGTAACAGTATGTGCTTTTTCATTTTTCTTGCCCAGGTGTAGGACTTTGCATTTCCGCTCGACCTCCTATGGACTTTCGAAGAAATAGGTGTGATTGTCTTTGATCCCCTACCCCTAGCAGGCTAGAACATGGCATGAACAAGCTGTTTAGAGAGCAGCACTTTCTTTCCTTCTGCAAACTTTTGTCTGCTCTTCTGCACCTCTAAGGAAAAGTCCAGGAAATTACAGACTATTTTCCCTCCAACCTTCAGCAGATCCTTCTCCCAGGTAAGTTCCAATATTTTGTCCCTGTCTCTGTAATTGAGCAGTTTAACTATAAAGTTACGTGGGGGGACCTCCATGCGGCGGAGCTCTAGCTGGGAAACGGTGGGCCCTTTCAATGCAGAATAAAGGTGAAAGACAGTTTAGACCACACGCCCGCTTGAAGAGCGATTCCAGGAAATCACAAGGATTCTTGCCCTCTGCTCCCACTAGCAATCCTATGAATCTGAGGTTGCATCGTCGCAGTCGATCCTCCATCTAATTTCTTCTGCAGTGCTGCGAAGCTGGAGTTAAGGATCTGCACCCAGCCGGAGAGCGGTGTAGTGGTGTCTTCTAGGTTAGAGACTCGTGCCTCGATCTCCATCATGCATTTCTTCAGTGTTTGAATGTCCGCCCTCTGCAGACTGAAGTCTAATTGCAGGGCATCAATTTTCTCTGTGAGGGCAGATCAGGATTCTGAAATTGCTTGCAGAATGTCAGCAATGGTTGGGCCTGATAGAGGAGGTGAGACTGGAGAGGTCCCCTCAGAGGATGCTCCAAGGCTGCAGGGCTCGTTAGATCGGGAGTCCGTCAAGGCACTGGGTGGGACATACTGTTGCAGCTTGTTAACTAGTTTAGCTTGTTTAGTTAGAGGCATTTCACTAGGAGGGCACAGTAGGAGATATCCTCAGGCCCAAACTTATAAAGTGTCATAGGGGGAATTCACATGCCGTTTAATCACTGATGCATCGCTGTTGGCATTTAGTCATAATATAGTAATGTAAGTGGACCACCACATCACTAGATGGCAGCCTAGTAGAGGCTGAGAAACACTGTATAGGTATATATGGAACAGTCCTTGTATGTTTTAGAGTAGAACTAGAAATACAAACAAGGCTGCATATTTTTTCATTCATTTCTGTCCCTGGTTTTATCAGGCAAGTGGTGAGGTAATGGAGTTGATGGAGTGATCAATTTTGCCCCTCTACATAGGGGTATTAAGCTTTCTTAGGGGCACTTTATCCTAGTGTATTTCTCTTTCTTTTGTCTTCCTTCACTTTTCTTCTTCTCCCTCTCTATTCCTCCACAGCCGTGGAGGCTCAGACATGGTATTATTTCTCCCCATTTTCTCGCTCTTAGATGACAGCTGGCGTGGGGAAGGAGTGTGTTCCAGATCACATCAGGGATGCCTCCTAGTACTGCGGCAGGGACTGCCCGCTGGGACATGCGTGCCAAGGGCCATCCAGGGCTTTTACACTGCCCCTACACTGTCCAAGGAGCGTCAGCCTCACTACACAGAAGGGCCTACAAATTGGAGGTCATCAGGCTGGGAGTCTGCCAGACTACCACGGTCCTGTATTGGCAGAGGGCAGGCAGCCACTTCACCCCTGTTGGGGCTTCTAATGCAGCCCCTGCTCCAATCCACCAAGCAGGGGGAACTCCAGACGGGTTCTTCTGGACGCCGGCGCCCAGTAATCGAGCCCAGTGATGTTCTGGGCCAGTAGGCCTCTGCGGGTGTCCTCCATGGAGGAGACATTAAAAGGTCTCTAGCTGTTCCCCCAAGGCTGGGGAGGTAGGCATTGAGCTTTATGGGGCTTGCCTGAGCTGGGTTTGCACAGGATTCAGCAGTTCCAGGACAGAGCTCTCTAGTGTATGTCATGTCTCTTGGTACGCTAGGCCACACCCCTGAAGATCTATCTATAATAGCCCAAAGCATCCACACTTAGCCTTTTAATAACTGTTTCATTCCATCTATAGCAGTTTTCATAAACATGACAAGAGGCAAAAAGATGGACACTAGCTCTCCTAAACTCGTTTCTTTCCATCTTGGGCTCCATCTCATCAAGATAAAATAAACTGTAATCCTACCATACCAATAACTGCAAGTCAAATATCTCATTCTCCAAAGTCTCCTAATAAAAAGATGGAAACTCCCCATGCAAACAAGAAATCTCTTCTCCAGATGGTACAACATCACTATAAATTCAGAGCATATCTCACCGGAGATCCTAAAGGCCAGGTTTTAAGATCTCAAAGAAGCAATACAGAAAGATATTAAAGAAGTGGTTTCCTCCATCCATAACGATATTATAGCTATAGACCAACAAACCTCTCACCTCGAAGAAAATATGGAGGACTTTGTCATAGCTCACAACACTGGTGGACGCATCATAACAAAGCAGAAGATAACATAGCTGCAATTAAATTGAAGCTAGTGGATCTGGAAGACAGATCAAGGAGGAACAACATCCGTTTCAGAAACCATAAATGATTCACAACTCGTGGCTTTCCTCACTAATCTCTTTGTGATCATCCCTAATGCACAAAAATCCAACCTCCTGATCGACAGAGCTCATAGGGTGCCTAAACCCAAAAAACTAATACCGTGTTTCCCCGAAAGTAAGACAGTGTCTTACTTTCTTTTTATCCCCAAAAGCCAGACTATGTCTTACTTTCGGGGTATGTCTTATAATAAAAAAAAGTCATTACTCACCTCCCCCGGCGTTCTGTCGCGCTCCGGCAGGATGTCGCTCGTTCCTCGTCCCCGGCGCAGCATTGCTTTCTGAATGCGGGGGTTGAAATCCCCGCCTCCAGAAAGCTAATACACACGCCGTCAGCCAGTTACAGCCATTCAATGACAGCATTGAATGGCTGTGATTGGCTGAAGGCGCACGTGGCTTCAGCCAATCACACTATTCAATGACATCATTGAATGGGTGTGATTGGCTGAAGCCACGTGCGCCTTCAGCCAATCACAGCCATTCAATGATGTCATTGAATAGTGTGATTGGCTGAAGCCACGTGCGCCTTCAGCCAATCACAGCCATTCTGTAACTGGCTGACGGCGTGTGTATTAGCTTTCTGGAGGCGGGGATTTCAAGCCCCCGCATTCAGAAAGCAATGCTGCGCCGGGGACGAGGAGCGAGCGACATCCTGCCGGAGCGCGACAGAACGCCGGGGAGGTGAGTAATGATTTTTTTTTTTCTACGGTATGTCTTACTTTCGGGGTACGGCTTACATTGGCCGACCCCCCTGACACCCCCGATACGTCTTACAATCGGGGGTGTCTTACTATCGGGGAAACACGGTAGCTGCTGTGCCCAGGGATTTTCTTGAAGGCTGCATTTATTTCATTTCAAAGATGCTATCTTAAAAGTTTCATCAAAAATCAAAGACCTTCCAGATTGCTTCCAGTATGTTTTATTGTTTGCAGATCTTTCTCCAACTACACTTGTCAGGGGAAGAAAATTCATAAAGTTTCTGAGAGGAAAAAAAATTCCATATAAACGGGGCTTCCCTATGAAACTCTTGGTCTTCAAAAATGAAATCTTCCATGTGATTTCTTCACCCAAACAAACAGAAGCTGCTTTTTCAAAATAGTCCCTCACCGTGCCTCAAGAAGTAGCTAAACCTTCCTCAAGAGAATAAGCTCCATCTCCTAACCAGGAATGGCTCAAAGTCCTACAAAACAAACACACGTCAGGGAAGCGCTGCAGGTGTAGACTAGGAGATATCAAATTAAAATAGATATAACACTCCGAAGGAGTGCTATAACCAAGACAAAATGAGATGAACTCACCCGGTGTTTGGCGAGTGCCCCTGTTAAGAGGCCTCACCAACACCTCCACTTCCTCGTTAGTATGTAAATCCCCTGGTTCGTCCGTTGGGCTGCTGGGCTTCTGTGTCCTGCTGGATTGCAGGACCCACTTGAAAGATCCGTGAGATGAAAAAAAGTTGCCCGCGGTCTCAGGACCTCAACACCAGGGTTAGGCTGCAATATATCCTGCCATGCCTAGACGGATAGATCAGCTGTAGGTGGCATCTCTGTCTACAGCTGATCTATCCGTCTAGGCATGGCAGGATATATTGCAGCCTAACCCTGGTGTTGAGGTCCTGAGAGCGCGGGCAACTTTTTTTCATCTCACGGATCTTTCAAAGTCCTACAAAAACATCCTTCTAAGAGCCATACATGAATACAGAACTGCCTCTTAATTGCTTTCACCACCTTTCTTATTCCAGCTATAAGTGGTGATATTTCTAGATCTTTGAATGTTCTGAAAGCTATACTAATATATTTTGTCCCTTGGCCTATCTGCTCCATTCCTTCTAATATTTGTTTTTCTTCTAGGACTATGTAGGTATTCCCACGAGGTGCAGTGTAAAATGCCTTATTTTGATCCCATGGTTATAAAAATTTCCTCACTAAATGTCAAAGGCCTCAATAGCCCCGTTAAATGGTCCCTCCTCTGGAGAGACGCCATCGAACTCAACTGCAACATTTTCTGCACCCAAGAAACTCATTTAAATGAAACATACACTATCAGACTTAAAAACAAAAACTTCCCATATTGTTTTTTCCCATGCCATTAATAAAAATAAGGGTGTTTTAATAGTCATAAGACATTTTGCAGTGTTCCAATGTCTAAATGTGGTTGCAGATGATGAGAGAAGATTTATTATCTTAGTTTGCCTGATCAATAACACTTTATAAACTATTCTCAGGATTTACTCACCAAATACCAAGCAATCCACTTTTGTCCTGGGAGTTCTAGACTACATCTCAAATGTGAAACAAGGGGCATTGATAGTTTGTGGAGACTTCAAAACTATCCCCAACAGCTATCTCGACAAAAGTGGCCCGTACCTCGCTGGTAATGCACAGAAACTACAGGACCCAATTTTCCAAAACAATTTATACGATGTTTGAAAAATCCCACATGCTAATGAGGGATTACACTTTTTCTCATACCCACACAGTGTATACTCTCGCATTGATTGATTCTTAATAGACAAATGGGTACTCCATGGCTCCCACTTCACTGACATAGGTCTTATAAACCTGGTCTGACCATGCCCCTAATTCCTTGGCTATTAGCGAGGTGTTTAAGCTAGCCCCTTGTAGGCTTAATAAATCCCTTCTCAATGACTTGGACTTTTCGAATGAAACTCAAAAGCATTTGAAGGATTACTTCTCTTTAAACGATGTTGGTGATACCTCGTCTATCTGCTGTGCCCATAAAGCTGTGATAAGAGGTCACTTTTTAGAGAAAGCAGCGAAAGCCTACGAAAAGGAAAAAAAAGATTAAAAGAGTTGACCTTGTCACATATTAAGCAGCTAAAGGTTTTAAACAAAAACTATTTCTCTGACAATACTTTGCTTGATCTGAAAAAAAAAATCACAGTTCTGATGGTTTAACCTTGTGCAGAATAAATCTGAACTTCTCTTCACAAATCCAAGCTCATCAACTATAGCCAAGGAAACGGCCTCTAAACTCCTAGCTAAAAGGGTTAAAGCCAAAGAACCGAAAACTAGAATTCCATTCCTATATGATTTCCATAGCAACAAAATGATCAATCCTCGTGAAAGAGCAGGGGAATTTGCATACTACTGTGATTGGCTCTACAACTTAAAAGATGACAAGAACATTGCACATCCCAATCTCACTCCCTCTCCTCTCTGAATCACAATCTGTTTTTCTGAAGAAGGAGATCTCCACATCAGAAATCCTAGACACCATTGCTTCCATAAAACTAAATACGTCTCCTTGGCCTGATGGCCTATCCAAGGAAAATTACAAAATGTTTGCAAATGTTCTAAGTCCATATCTCCTAAAAAATATTTTAATTATGCTACCCATGCAGAATCCTTTTCTCTAGAAATACTGACAGCCCTTATTGTTACATTCTAGAGATGAGCGAGCATACTCACTAAGGGCAATTACTCGATCGAGCATTGACCTTAGCGAGTACCTGCCCGCTCGGAAGAAAAGATTCGGCTGCCGGCGGGGAGCTGCAGGGAGGAATGGAGGGGGGATCTGTCTCCCTCTCTCCCCCCCGCTCCCTCCTGCTCACTGCCGCAACTCACCTGTCACCGGCGCCAGAACCTTTTCTTCCGAGCGGGGAGATACTCCGCTAAGGACAATGCTCTATCGAGTAATTGTCCTTAGCGAGTATGCTCGCTCATTTCTATTACATTCCCAAGAGTTGGTAAACAGCATACTACCCTTGAAATTTTTAGGCCTATCTGACTGCTTAACACTGACATGAAAATCTTTGCTAAAATTCTGACTTGAAGGCTTAACAGTATTTTACCAAGCCTAATTCAAGTGGGGTTATTAAAAGAAGGCAAACCTCAGACGCTACCGGGAGATTTATCAAACTAGCTAAATCTGGTCTGAACCCTTCTTTGCTTCTATCACTTGACACGAAGAAGACATTCAACAGGGTACATTAAGGTTACTTAAGAGCTGTCCTTGAGAGGTTTGGATTCAGGGGAAACTTCTTATCTGCCACAATGTCCTTATATTTCTCGCTTAATGGCCATTTTTATTCCTCAAGCTTTAGGTCCAAAACCTTTTCGATCATTAATGGTACTAGGCAGGGTTGCCCCATGTCTCCATTATTATTCGCTCTGTTAATGGAACCTTTCGCAGAACACATCAGGTCATCCTCGAATGTTTCTGGAATCCAGGTAGGCATTGAAAATCATAAAATTGGCCTTTACACTGATTACATCATACTAGCCTTAACAAACCCAACTCCATCCTTAAAAGCAGTCAATACCATTGTATAGGATCAAAAAATCTGTAATCACTTTCTTCACAAAGAAACCCACATTTAGCTGCACTGAGGAAGCTTTTCCCTACTTAGGCATAGATTTAACCTCCCTGTCATCCAAAATCTTTGACCAAAATTTTAAGGCCCTTCTAGCTTCCATCAAAACAGAACTAAATAAATTAAAAGCATACAGGATTTCCTCATTGGGCAGAATCTCAGCCATTAAAATCATAATATACATTTCCATCCTTCTCATCTCCCTCCAAGCCCTTTCCACCCCTATCTTATGTCATGTTCTCTGCTGCCCTCTACTCTGTGGACTCAATCATCCCAGAGAATCCTTGCTATCTTCCATCATGTACCAGAGTGTGTAATGAAAGGGAGTAACTATCTGCCTAACTTCTTTATCAGAGTAATGGGAGTGAAGAAATATCTGCCATTTTTTGAAAAAGCATTTTGCCGATTTTTCTTCAGGTCTCTCTGCCTCCATTCATTCCATACTTGACAAATGTTTGAGTTGCGCTACAAGTTGAGTTATTCCTGGAATTGTTTGCAGAAGCCAATGTTTTAGCAGACATCTTTTCACTACTAGAAGAACTTTGTGGATGAATTGGGAGAATCTTAGGGGAGTAGATCCATCCAATTCCTTTATTTCATCATTGTGGAAGATTATAGTTTGTATCTCCCTGGGTATTGTAATTTTAATTGTTCCTTTATATAATGTGTGAGCTTCTTCTAAAAATCCTGCACAATGTCAAATGTCATGGACTTAATCTGTGGCTGGTGTTCCACATTTTCGACACTGTGTGATGTGCTGAGGGAAAGAAGGCTGGAATATCCAAACCATATATGGCATGATGCATAATTCTGAAATATGTTTCCCTCCAGGTCTTACTTATCAAACAGGCTCGGATTTTTCACCAGTCCTTCCTGAACATTTTCTCCCATGTCTGCATCTTGTGGTATTTTTTCCCACCTGGTAAATAATTTATGTTTCTCGATTTTTAGAGTAATTTCTTTTATTGCCATTTGTAGTGCAGATAATGAAACTTTTCCCTTTTTGCCCTTTCTTACTTCCTCTCCTGTGGTAAACTGTAAGTGAGTAGATGAGTTTGTCTATAATGGGAGAATTGAAGACGACAAGTAAAAGATTATAATTAAACTATGGAAGACCATAAGGTTAACATTTTATTTTGTCATGACAACAATGTATGGAATACCTAAAAATGTAAAGCTTACAGGAATCATCATTGTATTGTCTTCAAGGTACACTTTAACCCCTTCCCACTGCAGGGCGTAAGTTTACGTCATGGGGATAGCGCGGGATCACATATGATCCCACACTATCCCGCAGCGGGAGCCGGCTGTCAGGCACAGCCGGCGTCCCGTTGCAACAGCGGGGGGGCATCGGAGATGCGCCCCCTGCTGTTAACACCTTCCCTAAGTAGATCGTGGCAGGGAAAGAGTTCACAGAGGGAGCGGACTCCCTCTGTGTCTCCGGCCGGCTTTCGCGATAACATCGTGAGAGCCCGGCCTGTCACCATGGTAACAGGACGCCAGACACTGGCGTCCTGTATTGCCTATGCCTATGATCGCTGTATAAGCGATAAGGCATGGCAGAGCAGTAGCTCTGCCATGCCTTATGACAGCAATCATCAGGGCAGTGGTTAAAGTCCCCCAGGGGGACACAAATGTTGTAAAAAAAAAAAAACAAAGATTAAAAAAATGAATAAAAAAAATGTAAAAAAAGAGTAAAAAAAACATTTTTTAATGCTTTTTCTCAGATTAGTATAAAAAAGGTAAAAAATAAATAAAACCTCACATATTTGGTATTGTCGCATCCGTAACGACGCATACAATAAGATGCACATGCTTTTGACTGTGCACGGAAAAAAACGCAAAAAAAACGCTAAAAAACTGAAGCAAACTGCTAATTTTGTAGCATTTTGCCTCACTAAAAATGCAATAAAAGTGATTTAAAAAGCCATATGTACCCCAAAATGGTACCCATAAGAACTACAGCTCATCTCACAAAAAATAAGCCCTCCTAGAGCTTCGTACATCAAAAAATAAAAAAGTTACAGGACTTTGAATGCAGCGATTTAGAATAGAAAAAAGATTTCCAAAAAAAAGGGATTTTATTGCAGAAAAGTGGGAAAACCTAAAAATGTAAGAATTTTGGTATTGTTGTAACCGTACCGGTCCGCAGAAAAAATGGAATGTCTCATTTATGCTGCATGATTAACGCTGTAAAAAATAAATAAAAAATCTATGGCAGAATTGATGCGTTTTCTCTCCCTGCTATCATAAAAAAAAAAAAAAGATTTACAATATAGTCTATGTACCCGAAAGTGACACCGATAAAAACTACAGTTTGCCACGCAAAAAACAAGCCCTCATACGGCCGCGACGATGGAAAAATAAAAAAGTTATGGCTTTTGATAAACGGAGAAGAAAATCCGCCAAAAATTGTTGCGTCCTTAAGCCCAAAATAGGCCGTGTCATGAAGGGGTTAAAAAAAAATAATGCTAAACTTCCCTAAAATATTATACTTATTTCACAATGTTCCTATTTTCCTTCCAATTTCTTATCCTAAAAGATATCCAATTCACACTTTTTTCCTCCACCTGGGGAAAAAGTAGACCCGTGGTCAGAAGTGATATCCTCTACATCCATCGGAAAAATGTCGACCTTGAGTCTCCTTCCATTATTAAATATTATAAAGCGACAATATAAGACCAACTTAGATTCTCGTGGCTAAAGGATCCTATAAAAGAGTGGGTATCTATTGAGAACTATAGACTAAAACAACCGTTCCCTTAAACACCACCTATTAGCTCAATTGTACTTTAACTCTAAACCCTCCCTTATCTCAGCCACTCTCCTTGCGGTCCCAAATTTTTGAATATGGTGACCAAAAAAATAAAATTAATTTCCTTCCCACTCTATAAAGCTGTTGAGAATTTCTCTCTTTTCAATTGGAAACAATTAGGCCTGACCTATATTAACCAACTATGGGAGGATAGGCATTTTCTAACATTAATAGAAATAGCTAACAAATTTAGCATCCCTAAACCAGATTTCTTCAAACATTTGCAAATCAGACATCTTCTAAAGCCCTTCTACCTTCCCATGTGAATCAATGAGCCACCCAAAATTGATGCCTGGCTTTCATCACTTCAAGGCTTTAACAAAGGCTTATCCACCTACTATGCTATATTAAACCAGCCTCTAATAGATCCCATGAAAATATCAGCAAGAAATGGGAAGACAACCAGTGGTACAAGGCAAACTCCTTGGTTGGCTCAGTATCTAAATGTGCCACCCATTTCGAAAACTCCTGGTGCATTTGTGGTGGGGTTGCCTGTATGTCCCCAGTCTCTGGAGCCAGGCCTTTCAATTTATCAGAAACCTTAGCAACATTCAGGTGTTGCCTAACCCTGCTTTGGCTCTATTGAACTTAGATGAAGACCAACTCCCAAGTACTTCACGCATTCCAATCATGGAATGGTAACTCCATCCCCTCTATCCTTGACATAATGAAGTCAGTTAATAATAACTGCTGCTATGAAGGTTTGCATTGCAGTGCTTTCAATAAAAAGGAGAATTTCAGGCGTGATTGGATAGCTTGGCTCCAGAGTTCTTACTGCTGCTTCCATAATCTAAATAATGCAGACGGTTTATACCTGACTGATGGACCCAGTCGCTTTACCTTCATATATCTGGAAGGATATGAAACCATACTTTGACCAGTTCACTTTCTCCTACATTTCTAACACAACTGTTTGATTTGTTTCCGTTTATGCAATACTCAGATCTTGCTTTGTTTCCTTTGTTAAACAAATTGACAAAACTGAATAAAAATATTGTTTAAAGAAGAACAAAGGCTCATTTACACTTAATTCATTCAGTATCTTGTAGACAAAAGCGGGGAGTGGAACATAAACCAAGAGCAGCATAAAATGTGTGCATCCTCCGCATTCTGGACCGACTCCTAGTTACAAACAAAACCAAATGACTGACCAGAATCCACATCTGTGGCCCCTTTCACACAAGCGTTTGCCTCCATTCAGCCTTTCCATCTGTCTATTCCATTTTTTGAGCAGAGAAAAACAGAATTAAAGCCGAAATAAACTTTTAATTTTTTGCCTCATTGATTTCAGTGGGTTTTAAAGAAAACAAACCAACAGAATGCTTCCAGGGGCAGCAGCGAGAGTTCAACAACAGATCTGTTAATATCGGTGAAATAACTGATTGCAGACTCAAGGTTTGTCGCTTTATTCCGTTCCATCACCGTTATCAGTGCATACTGTACAATTGGGGATCACACATTCATATGTCCACAGATGTTAAAAGCTTCAATGCGGTGCAATGACTTTTCCGCTGTGTGACTCTGGACTGGCCTGCACTGTGGGCGGAGTTATAAACACAGTAGTAAGAAGCAAGGTTCATGGTAATAAATCAGTGTTGCTGCTTTTGGAAATAAACCAGGCTCTTCTTCCTTCTATCCACAGTACATTGTATTCATGGATCCCACTCACAGTTGGCCTCAGGTATATTTCGGTGTTTGGCTGATTTATTCAGCACTTATTAGCTATTTAATGTCAATGGATAACTGATCAGCCAAAAATCTTTTTTTGCTCTTATATCGTTCCCCAAAAGCATGCGGTTTCTTCTCTGTATGATTTTCTGATGAGTTTCAAATCTGATGTAATTGTAAAGCATTTTCCGCAAACATCAAAATGACTTCTCCACTGTGTAAGTTCTCTTATGATTCCGAAGTTTCACTAAAATATTAAAAAGTAGGTCGCATTCTGCTCACGAAAATGTCTTCTCTCCTGTGTGAATTCGATTTAGTAGTAAAACATTTTCCACATTCTGAACATGAACATAGCTTTTCTCCTTTGTGACTTTTCTCATGTCTAATAAAACTTGCTTTATCTAGAAAACATTTTCCACATTCTAAACATGAAAATTACTTCTCCCCTGTGTGACTTTTAAGATGTTTCACAAGACTTGATTTCTGGGTAAAACATTTTCCACATTCTGAACATGAATACGGCCTCTCTCCTGTGTGACGTCTCCGATGTGTAACAAGATTTGATTTCTCTGCAAAACATTTCCCACATTCTAAACATGAAAATGGTTTTTCACCAGTGTGAATTCTCTCATGTGTAATGAGATTTGTTCTATTTAAAAAACATTTATCACATTTTGAACATGGAAATGGTTTCTCTTCTGTGTGAATTTTCTCATGAATAACAAGAATTGATTTATTTAGAAAACATTTCCCACACTGTGAGCATGAATATGGCTTCTCTCCTGTGTGAATTCTCTCATGTCTAACAAGTTGTAACTTATCTGTAAAGCATTTCTCACATTCTGAGCATGAATATGGCTTCTCTCCTTTATGATTTCTCTCATGTGTAACAAGATTTGACTTATTCGTAAAACATTTCCCGCATATTGAACATGAAAATGGCTTCTCCCCTGTGTGACTTCTGTCATGTTTAAGAAGACCTGATTTAGTCCTAAAAAAATTACCACACACTGAGCATGAAAATGGTTTCTCTCCTGTGTGAATTCTCTCATGTCTAACAAGAATTGATTTATTTGTAAAACATTTCCCACACAGCGGGCATGAAAATGGTTTCTCTCCTGTGTGAATTATCTCATGTGTAACAAGAACGGATTTATTTGTAAAACATTTCCCACATTGTGAACATGAATACGGCTTCTCTCCTGTGTGAATACGTTGATGTTTAATAAGAGGTGATTTTTGTGTAAAACATTTTCCACATTCTGAACATGAAAATGGCTTCTCTCCTGTGTGAATTCGCAGGTGTGCAACAAGACTAGATTTCTTTTTGAAACACTTCCCACATACTAAACATGGATATGAGATTTCTCCTGTGTGAATTCTTTGATGATTAACAAGATCTGATCTAAGCATGAAACTTTTTCCACATTCTGAGCATAAAAAAGGCTTGTGACTTCTTTGATGATTCTGCAGATCACAGTTAGTAAAGAAACATTTTCCACATTCTGAGCATTGGAATGGCTTCTCACCCGTGTGACTTCTCTGATGTCTAGCAAGGCTTGATTTCTCTGTAAAACATTTCCCACATTCTAAACATGAATAGTGTTTTTCTCCTATGTGACTTCTCTGATGTTTAAGAAGAACTGATTTCAGCATAAAACATTTCCCACATTCTGGACATTGAAATGGTTTCTCTCCTGTGTGAATTCCCTCATGTGTTTGTAGAATTGATTTTCGGGTAAAACATTTCCCACATTTTGAGCAGGAGAATGGCTTCTCTCCTGTGTGAATTCTCTTGTGCATAAAGAGACCTGAGCTGCTGGCAAAGCATTTTCCACATTCACCACACTGGTATTTTTTAGCCGGTTTCTGACCCTCACTTGTGGTAATAATCTGTGATTGGTCAGGAGAGGTTTCCTCATGAATAGGGGGATTATATGATGGATCTGTACTGTCAAGTCCTTTAGGTACATTAAGAGTAATGAGGTTTTTTCCTGTAGAGCGCTGCACGATATCTTCATCTTCTACTTTATAATTTCCTGATAACATGACATTTCCCTCTGAGGTCTCACTGGGATTTTCTGTTGGGATTAAAAAAAATGAATTTTATGTTTTGTTTTTAAACCGGAAAGTAATTAAAATGTAAAACTCTCCCATTAATCTCATGTAGTTTGTAATGCTGTTTTTCTCACAATTTTTTAAGTCAAGGCCAGAAGTGGATCCAGAAAAACCCTTCCTTAAAGGGGTTGTCCCGCGGCAGCAAGTGGGTCTATACACTTCTGTATGGCCATATTAATGCACTTTGTAATGTACATTGTGCATTAATTATGAGCCATACAGAAGTTATAAGAAGTTTTTCACTTACCTGCTCCGTTGCTGGCGTCCTCGTTTCCATGGAGCCCGTCTAATTTTCGGCGTCTAATGGCCAAATTAGACGCGCTTGCGCAGTCCGGGTCTTCTTCTTTTCTCAATGGGGCCGCTCGTGCAGGATGCCGACTCCGTGTAGCTCCGCCCCGTCACGTGCCGATTCCAGCCAATCAGGAGGCTGGAATCGGCAATGGACCGCACAGAAGCCCTGCGGTCCACCGAGGGAGAAGATCCCGGCGGCCATCTTCAACCGGTAAGTAAGAAGTCACCGGAGCGCGGGGATTCAGGTAAGTGCTGTGCGGTTTTTTTTTTTAACCCCTGCATCGGGGTTGTCTCGCACCGAACAGGGGGGGGGGGGGGGTTGAAAAAAAAAAAAAAAGTTTCGGTGCGGGACAACCCCTTTAATATTCCATTCTTTTGTAAATTCACTCCTGGCCTTAGTGAAAAATCTGCAGAAAAAGAGCCATGAAGACTGCACCTGCGATTCCGGCCTTGTAAATCTTTAATCAAATCGCTGCAAAAATACAAATACTTGAGGCAAAATAACTGGATTTTTATACTTACCGTAAAATCTCTTTCTCATCTGTATCATTGCAGTACACAGCTGCTGCCACTAGGAGGCGGACACGAAGCAGAAAAGTGTCATCTTCTCCTACTAGCTACCCCTCCTCTGGGCACCAATGTAATCAATTTGTATGTGAGCAGTAGGCGCAGCCAAGCAATATACACAATAGGCATTCTGACACCCATCTGCAACAGCTCTGATCAGCACTAACCCTTTAAATGCCACTCTCAATTCTGACAACAGTATTTAAAAGCCCCAACTTATGTTCAAGGGTCTCGAACAACCTCCAACTATGAAATTGCACTGTGGTGGTCGGTTGCCATGGGAGCCGGGAGCCCTCTGACAGCCCCCAGGCCTGCCATTGCAGACTGCTTATGACATGGCGTCATAAATTGCCTGTCAGATCACCTTATGATGTAATACTTTGGTATTACATTATACTGCAGTAGAGACCAAACCATTACAAGTTCTTATCCCCTGTGGGAACGAAAAAAAGGTAATAATAGTAAAGAAAAAATGTATTTATAATACAAAAAATCTAAAGAAAACCCCCCAAAACGTGGTAATGCTGCATCCATAAAGTCCGACCTATCACAGTAAATGATTATTTAACCCACACAAGACACTCCTTCCAAGATGGTAGAATTTTTCCATTTCACTCCCAAGTTTTTAACGTCATTTAGAGAGTTAAGAGGAAATCTTCATTTCGGGACTAGCAGTCAGGAGTGCGTACCTAGAATCTAGCAGAAAAACTGCTGAGGATCAGAGGAGATGAGCTGCACTAACACTACAGGGCTTTATAAGGAATCGGGGAGAGAAGAGAGCTGGGGACCCATCTAGTCTCCACTTTGTAGGCTTGGATGGCATTGCTCGGTTCAAGGAGTTAATAGAGGGCTCTACAGGTGTGATCTCTGCACTAAGGCATGGATTCTACATTAGTGTATGTTATAGGTCACACAATATAAGGTGAACCAGTCACTCTCTTTAGGAGCAACAGTGTGTGATAAGTTTATATACTTACACGAGGGATAGTATAATACCTAGTGTTATCACCTGGCTGTCGTTTACTTGAGTAAATATCCATAAACTCGAGGAAAGCAACAAGGTTTCATTGATGTGTGTCCATATTTAGTGATAGCTGAGCCTTCTAAATTACATATCTATATATATAAAGACGAAAGCCCTTACTGACTGACTCGCCACTAATTCTCTAACTTCCCGATGTCGTAGAAACTTGAAATTTGGCACAAGCATAAATTATCTCCAAAATAGGAAAAGCTAATGGGTCCCAACTCGATTATTAAATTCTAAGCACAAAAGAATTGGCGTCCAAATTTTACGTACGGAATCTAATAATCTCACTTGAAATTTGGTAAGAGCATTGATTATTATGTCATATATAGGAAAAGTTAATGGGTCCCAACTTGATTATTCAGTTCTAAGTGCAAACAATTTAGCGTCCAAATTTTACGTACGGAATCTAATTCTCTCACTTCCCGATGTCATAGAAATTTAAAATTTGGCACGGGCATTGATTATGTCATAAATAGCAAAAGTTAATGGGTCCCAACTCGATTAATCAGTTCTAAGCGCAAAAGAATTAGTGTCCAAATTTTACGTACGTAATCTAATTCTCTCACTTCCCGATGTCATAGAAACTTGAAATTCAACACGGGCATTGATTATGTCATAAATAGGAAAAGTTAATGGTTCCCAACTCGATTATTCAATTCTATGCGCAAAAGATATAGCGTTCAAATTTTACATATGGAATCTAATTCTCTCACTTCCCGATGTCATAGAAACTCGAAATTTGGTAGGAGCATTGATTATGTCATAAATAGGAAAAGCTAATGGGTCCCAACTAGAGATGAGCGAACACGTTCGGCCCCGCCCCTTTTTCGCCCGAACACCGAACTTTGCGAACACCTCGGTGTTCGGGCGAAAAAGTTCGGGGGCCGCCGTGGCAGCGCGGGGGGGTGCGGCGGGGAGTGGGGGGGAGAGGGAGAGAGAGAGGGCTCCCCCCTGTTCCCCGCTACTGCCGCCCGCGCCGCCGCGCATCTCCCCGCCCCCCGGCGGCACCCGGACACTTACGCGCGAACACTGCAGTGTTCGCTAAAGCGGGTGTCCGGGTGCGGATGTGTCCGTAACGGACACGTTCGCTCATCTCTAGTCCCAACTCGATTATTCAATTTTATGCGCAAAAGATATAGCGTTCAAATTTTACGTATGGAATCTAATTCTCTCACTTCCCGATGTCATAGAAACTCGAAATTTGGTAGGAGCATTAATTATGTCATAAATAGGAAAAGCTAATGGGTCCCAACTCGATTATTCAATTCTATACGCAAAAGAATTAGCGTCCAAAGTTTACGTACGGAATGTAATTTTCTCACTTCCCAAAGTCGTAGAAACATGAAATTTGGCACGAGCATTGATTATGTCATAAGTAGGAAAAGCTAATGGGTCCCAACTAGGGATGAGCGAGTATACTCGCTAAGGCACTACTCGCTCGAGTAATGTGCCTTAGCCGAGTATCTCCCTGCTCGTCCCTAAAGATTCGGGGGCCGCCGCAGCTGACAGGTGAGTTGCGGCGGGGAGCGGGGAAGAGCGGGCGGGAGAGAGGGAGAGAGAGATCTCCCCTCCGTTCCTCCCTGCTCTCCCCCGCAGCTCCCCGCCCCGCGGCGGCACCCGAATCTTTCGGGACGAGCGGGGAGATACTCGGCTAAGGCACATTACTTGAGCGAGTAGTGCCTTAGCGAGTATACTCGCTCATCCCTAGTCCCAACTCGATTATTCAATTCTTAGCGCAAAAGAATTAGCATCCAAATCTTATGTATGGAATCTAATTCTCTCACTTACTGATGTCAATTTATATAAAGGAAACGTCGCATGGTTGCCTCCACGTGGTGTTTCCTGGGTAACGCAGAGAACTATGCAAAATGGTGAACATATGTTTTTCCGGTATCTCTAAAGTAACCACGACTTCATAAGATTTTCCGTGTGAACACCAGATAAACACCAGCACCAAATTAACTCGGGCGAAGCCGGGTAGATCAGCTAGTTTACTAATAAAGGTTAGGTTTTAAATAGTCATGAGGGAGCACACTGGTCCGAGCTTGATGCTCGTTCGAGAATTAGTGTACTCGAGATGCTCGTTACTCGAGACGAACACCACGCGGTACTCGAGTCAAATGCATTTCCCTTCCCCGCATGTTTAGCGCCATTTTCTAGCCAATCGACATGCAGGGAAGGCATTACCACTTCCTGCTGTGACGTGCCAGCCCTCTACCCACCAACAGCAGTGAGTGCCTGGCGAGATCAGGTGACCACCAAGTACTTAAACTGTTGGCACCCGCGGCTCGCCTCAGACACACGCTGGCAGAGGTTAGGGAAAGTGCTGCTGCTTATACAGGGATAATGTTAGTGTAGGATCCTGTCTTCAAGAACCCCAATGGTCCTGCTTAGGGCTACTCCTCATCATGTGCGTTATAGTTGTGGCTGACTTGGAGCAGTAGTGCACCAATTTTTTTTAAGCCTCTCGGGCTGTGCAGGCCATTTCAGCTATAGCGTTCTCAGTCTGCAGTGCATTACGCAAAGTTTAGGGACAGAGCTGCTTCTATAGGGAAAGTTATACAGTCCTGATCCTCCGTACAAGAACCCCAACGCTCCTTCTTAGGGCTACATCTCACTGTGTGCATTATACTTGTGGCTGGTTGGGAGCAGTAGTGCATCAACTTTTGTATTGCGCATCTAGGCCTGTTCCCAGTGTTTCAGTAATAGCGTTCTCAGCCTGCAGTGCTCTACAACCTGCTCTCACCGGGAAACTGCACTCTAAAACTTCCTAGCCCACTGCAAAGTACTTCAGTTATATCATTTTATGTCTGCAGTGCATTAAACAGCGGTCTCACCGCTAAAAATACTCTATTTCCTAGGCCACTGCGAACTACCTCATTTATACCGTTCTCTGTCTGCAGTGCATTAGACAGAGGTCTCACTGCTAAACAGTACTGTAATATTACCGGGGCCACTGCAAAGTATTTCAGCTCTGCCGCTGTGCAGAGCATCTCACAATACCCTTTACTTGGTGGGGTTGAGATCGTCGCAGTTACCAGCACTATCCACTGGCTTTAGAGTCTTCTCCCACTCCATACAGCCTCTATAATCTACAAGTCTCTGCGAGCGGTAAATTACCCCTAGGTATCAGCGCAAGACACAAGTCACAGCATAGAGCCTCCGCTATCTGCAAGTCTCTGTGTGCGGTGAATTAGCCACAGTTGTCAGTGCTGTACAGTGGGGTAATTTATTTGGGCCCTGCTCTATTCTTAATCCGCCATGATGAGGAGTAGGGGTAAGGGTCGAGGACGCGGACGTCCAAGTGAGGGTGTGGGCATAGGCCGAGTTCCTGGTCCAGGTAAATCACAGCTGGCTGCTGCGGGATTAGGAGAGAGGCAAGATTCTGGGCTCCCCAGCTTCATATCACAATGTATGGGTCCGCGTGGTAGACCTTTATTACAAACAGAGCAGTGTGAGCAGGTCCTGTCGTGGATGGCAGAAAATGCATCCAGCAATGTATCGACCACCCACTCTTCTACGCAGTCCACTACTCCTGGCCTAGGGGCTGCTACTCTGAATCCTCTGGCGGCTCCTGCTTCCTCCCAGCCTCCTCACTCCATGAAAAAGACACATTCTGAGCAGGCAGACTCCCAGGAACTGTTCTCGGGGCACTGCCATGAGTGGGAAAAACTGGTTCCTCTCTCACCTGAAGAGTTTGTCGTGACCGATGCCCAACATTTGGAAAGTTCCCGGAGTCCGGGTGATGAGGCTGGGGACTTCCGGCAACTGTCTCAAGAGTTTTTTGTGGATGAGGATGATGAGACACAGTTGTCTATCAGTGCGGTAGTAGTAAGGGCAGTAAGTCCGAGGGAGGAGCACACAGAGGATTCGGAGGAAGAGCAGCTGGACGATGAGGTGAATGACCCCACCTGGTTTGCTAAGCCCACTGAGGACAGGGCTTCAGAGGGGAAGGCAAGTGCCGCAGCAGGACAGGTTGGAAGAGGCAGTGGGGTAGCCAGGGGTAGAGGCAGGGCCAGAGCGAAATCCCCCTATTGTTTTCCAAAGCACGCCCTTGCGGCAAGCCTCTATGCAGAGGGCTAGGTGTTCAAAGGTGTGGATGTTTTTTAGTGAGAGCACGGACGACTGACGAACAGTGGTGTGCAACCTGTGTCACACCAAGATCAGCCGGGGAGCCACCACTACCAGCCTGACCACCAGCAGCATGCACAGGCATATGATGGCCAAGCACCCCACAAGGTGGGACGAAGGCCGTTCACTGCCTCTGGGTCACACCACTGCCTCTTCCCCTGTGCCCCAACCTGCCACAGAGATCCGATTCCCCTCCCAGGACACAGGCGCGACCGCCTCCCGGCCTGCACCCACACCCTCACCTCCACCATCCTCCACTCCATCCAGCAATGTCTCTCAGCACAGCGTGCAGCTGTCGCTAACATAAGCGTTGGAGCGAAAGCGGAAATACGCCGGCACCCAGCCGCATGCACTAGCTTTAAATGTGCACATTGGCAAATTAATCAGCCTGGAGATGCTGCTGTACAGGCTTGTGGAAACGGAGGCTTTCAAAAATATGATGGCGGCGCCGGTCCTGCGCTACTCGGTCCCCAATCGCCACTATTTTACCCAGTGGGCCGTCCCCGCCCTACACCAGCACATCCCCGCAACATCAATCGTGCCCTCACCAACGCGGTTACTGGGAAGGTCCACTTAACAACGGACACGAGGACAAGTACTGGCGGGCAGGGCCACTATATCTCCCTGACGGCACATTGAGTGAACTTGGTGGAGACTGGGACTGAGTCAGAGCCTGGGACCACTCACGTGCTACCCACACCCAGAATAGCGGGTCCTACTTCCGTTCTGGTATGTGCGGCGTTTTATGCCACCTCCTCCAAACCCTCCCCCTCCTCCTCTGCTACCTCTACCTCTCAATTAGAAAGTGTGAGCATGTCACCAGCAGTCGGTAGCACGTGGTGCGGCAGCACAGCGGTGGGAAAGCGTCAGCAAGCCTTGCTGAAACTAATCAGCTTAGGTGACAAGAGGCACATGGTCCCCGAGCTGTTGCAGGGTCTGACGGAGCAGACCGACCTCTGGCTTTCGCCGCTGAGCCTCCAACCGGGCATGGTCGTTTGTGACAACGGCCGTAACCTGGTGGTGGCTCTGCAGCGCGGCAGCCTCACACACGTGCCATGCCTGGCCCATGTCTTCAATCTGGTGGTTCAACGGTTTCTTAAAAACTACCCCCACTTGTCTGACCTGCTTGGCAAGGTGAGCCATGTCTGCGCACATTTCCGCAATAATACCACGGACGCTGCCACCCTGAGGACCCTGCAAAGTCGGTTTCAGCTGCCAGAGCACCGACCGCCGTGCGAAGTGCCCATTAGCTGGAATTCTATGCTGCACAGGTGTGCCAGGCTGTACGAGCAGCGTAGAGCAATAGTGGAATACCAGCTGCAACATGGGCGCCGTAGTGGTAGTCAGCCTCCTCAATTCTTTACTGAGTAGGCATGGATGGCAGATATCTGCCAGGTCCTCGGAAACTTTGAGGAGGCTACCCGGATGGTGAACGGCGAGGCAGCCATCATTAGAGTTACCATCCTGCTGCTTTGCCTGCTGAGAAGTTCGCTGCTAAGCATAGAGGCCGACGCTTTGCGGTTGGAACAGGAAACGGGGGATGACAGTATGTCGCTTGATAGCCAGACCACCCTCATGTCTATATCTCAGTGCATTTTGGAGGAGGAGGGGGAGGAGGAAGAGACAGCTGGGCACACTGCAGAGGGTACCCATGCTGCTTGCCTTTCATCTGTACAGCGTGTATGGGCTGAAAAGGAGGAGGAGGAGGAGGATCCTGAAAGTCATCTTCCTAGTGAGGACAGCGATGTGTTGGGCACTGGGATCCTGGCACACATGGCTGACTTCATGTTAGGCTGCCTTTTTCATGACCCTCGCGTTAGACGCATTCTGGCCAACACGGATTACTGGCTGCACACCCTTCTAGACCCACGGTATAAGGAGAACCTTTCCACTCTCATTTTTGAAGAGAAAAGGGGTACGAGAGTGATGCAATACCACAGGGTCCTGGTGGAAAAAGTGATGCTAAAGTTCCCCTCTGACAGCGCTAGTGTCAGAGGGCCAAGTTGCAGGGGAGGAGCGGAGATCAGGCAGCATGTCCAGCACAGGCAGGAGAACACTCTCCAAGGTCTTTGCCAGCTTTATGGCTCCCCAGCAAGACTGTGTCACCACTCCCCAGTCAAGGCTGAGTTGGAGGGAGAACTGTAAAAAGATGGTGAGGGAGTATGTAGCCGATCGTACCACCATCCTCCGTGATACCTCTGCTTCATACAACTATTGGGTGTCAAAGCTGGACACGTGGCACGAACTTGCGCTGTACGCCCTGGAGGTGCTGGCCTGCCCTGCTGCTAGCGTCTTGTCAGAGAGGGTGTTTAGTGCAGCTGGGGGAATCACCACGGATAGGCATACCCGCCTGTCAACTGCCAGTGCCGACATGCTTACACTCATAAAGATGAACACAGGCTGGATTTCCCCAGACTTCTCTTCTCCACTGGCGGAAAGCAGCGGAACCTAATGATTCTTTTCGCTGAAACAGGAGAAAAATGCATCCTCTATCACCACAAAAAAAGGGGGAATTAGCTTTGTCAACCACTCTCGGACATTATTACTCCTCCTGCTCCTCCTAAAACAGCATGTCATCATACTGAACTGCCAATTTTTCTGCAGCCCAAAAGTTTTTTACAATTTTTTAAAGTTTCAAAAGTATTTATACTTCAATACAAATCAATTTTTTTCACAGGGCTGCCTCCAGGCTCTGTTAGAAATTAAGCAACAGCGAGCTGTATCTTTAAAAAAAATGTTTATGGGTTTCACCTGCCCTCGCGATTGAGCAATTTTTCAGGGGTGGACTTGAACTCTTGGTACACCAATTTTTTAGGCCCTTGCCTATACTGTTATCTAACTCATTTTTCCGGCCTTCGCCTACACTCTTGGTAACCAAATTTTTTGAGGTGTTCGCCTATACTCTTGGTACACCAATGATTCAGGGATTCGCCTATACTCTTGCTACAGACATGCTACAGGGGTCCGCCTATACTCTTGCTACAGAAATGTTACAGGGGTCCACCTATACTCTTGCTACAGAAATGTTACTGGGGCCCGCCTATACTCTTGCTACAGACATGTTACTAGGGTCCGCCTATACTCTTGCTACAGAAATGTTACTGGGGTCCGCCTATACCACATGTGTCAAACACAAGGCCCGCGGGCCGAATCCGGCCCACTGCCTCATGTTATGTGGCCCGCGGCATGCCGACGGCCGCTCACCACTGTAGTGATTACCAGCTGGGGTGCCGCAGCTCCCCGCTGGTAATCACACTGACAGCGCTGATCCCTTCTCCCCTGAGTCCCCTGCTCTTCAGTTCCGCAGGAGAGGACTCAGGGAGGAAGCGTGCCGTGCTGCACCCGGGCGCATATAAACTTTTTCCACAAGACTTTGCACTATTGAGCAATTCCAGCAACGTGATTGGTTGTCTGGGTTGGCTGATTCACAGTGATTGGTTGTTTGGGTTCGCTGATTCACCAAGCAACCAATCAGGTTGCTGGAATTGCTCAATAGTGCAGAAGTCTTGTGGAAAAAGATAATATGCCACCCGGGCTCAGCACGATCCGAGGAGGAGCAGCGCTGACCGCAAGGAGGAGGTAAGCATATGGCTGGGGAAGGGGAAGTTAATATTGCTGCTGGGGGGTGGGGAGTTAATATTGTTGTTGCTGGGAGGAGGTTAATATTGCTGATTGCTGCCGGGGGTGATTGAGTTAATATTGCTGGTGTGTTGGGGGGGGGGGGGGTGAGGGGGTTAATATTGCTGATGTGTTGGGGGGGGGGGGTAATATTGCTGCTGGGAGGGGGTTAATATTGCTGCGGGGGTGGGGTGGTAATATTGCTGGTGGGGGTGGGGGTTAATACTGTTGCTGGGAGGGGGTTAATATTTCTGCGGTGGGGAGGGGTTAATATTGCTGGGAGGGTTAATATTGCTGCTGGGTGGGGGGAATAATATTGTTGCTGGAAGGGGGTTAATATTGCTGCAGGGTTGGGAAGGGGACGGGGGGTTCATATTGGTGCTGGGAGAGGGTTAATATTGCTGTGGGGGTGGGGTGGTAATATTGCTGGTGGGGGTTAATATTGCTGCTGCGTGGGTGGGGGTTAATACTGTTGCTGGGAGGGGGTTAATATTTCTGCGGTGGGGAGGGGTTAATATTGCTGGGAGGGTTAATATTGCTGCTGGGTGGGGGGAATAATATTGTTGCTGGAAGGGGGTTAATATTGCTGCAGGGTTGGGAAGGGGACGGGGGGTTCATATTGGTGCTGGGAGAGGGTTAATATTGCTGTGGGGGTGGGGTGGTAATATTGCTGGTGGGGGTTAATATTGCTGCTGCGTGGGTGGGGGTTAATACTGGTGCAGGGGGAAGGGGTTAATATTGCTGGTGGGGGTTAATATTGCTGCTTGGTGGGGGGGGGCTTATATTGCTGCTGGGTGGGGGTGGGGGTTATATTGCTGCTGGGTGGGGGGGGGTTATATTGCTGCTGGGAGGAGGTTCATATTACTGTGGGGGTCGCTATTACTACTGGGGCCACTGTGGGGATCGCTATTACTAATTTGACCACTGTGGGGGTCAATATTTTTACTGGGGCCACTATGGGAGTCACTATTTTCACTGGGGCCACTATCAGAGTTACTATTACTAATTTGACCACTGTGGGGGTCAATATTTTTACTGGGGCCACTATCAGAGTCACTATTACTACTGCGACCACTATAGGGGTCACTATTATCAGTGCGACCACTATAGGGGTCACTATTAGGGTTCACTCACACGGGCGTAATTGCATTTCGGTCGCACAAATACGCTATGTATTTGTGCAATCAAAAATCGCTTATGCTTACGTATTTGGGCACGCAGAAAAGAACGCAGATGGGCCCACTGAGATGGTGCGCAAATATGCATTGAATACATAGGTTTCCTGCGCATTCACCGCGTATTTGCGCGGCCCATTCACTTCAATGGCCTATTGGGGTGCGTAGTACGTAACAGAATAGGTCATACTGTGTGAAAATATACATCATGTGAATGAACTCATTAAAACCAATGGCTTCTACTGCATATTATGTACGCTAACACGCTGGTGTGAACGAGCCCTTACTATACTGTTCTACAATCGGCCCTTTGAAGGTCCCCATAAGCCTGATGTGGCCCTCGGTGAAAATGAGTTTGACACCCCTGGCCTATACTCTTGCTACAGACATGTTACAGGGGTCCGCCTATACTCTTGCTACAGACATGTTACTGGCGTCCGCCTATACACTTGCTACAGAAATGTTATTGGGGTCCGCCCATACTCTTGCTATATAAATGTTATTGGGGTCCGCCTATACTCTTGCTACATAAATGTTACTGGGGTCTGCCTATAATTTTGCTACATAAATGTTATTGGGGTCCGCCTAGTCTCTTGCTACAGACATGTTACAGGGGTCTGCCTATACTCTTGCTACAGAAATGTTACTGGGGACTGCCTATACTGTGGGTGCACAAAGGTTTCCCATTGTGGTGTTCAGCTGCCTGACACATACGGAGAATGAAGTGTGTGGGGACACATGGATTTCCCATAGCTATTTATCTTACGGCAACTTGGGGTCACACAAGGTGGAGGTTGGGACCGAGCCTGACCCAGGGCCCGCTCACGTACTTCCCTCACAGAGTTTAGCGGCTTCTACCTCGGTCATGGTTTCTCGGCCTTATTATGCCACCTCCTCCTCCTGTTTGGGGTCTGGGGATCAGCGGTGGGCAACATGTATTTTCTCTCGTGTTACCACAGTTATCTGAGACAGTGGTTTGGGCCAAACAAAAGGAGCATTACTGCATTAATGAGACATTCACAGTTGTACCAGCATCCGAGTCCACGATTACTGAGGGTGTGGGCAGAGGCCAAGGTCCTGTGGGGGAAGAATCAACTGCGCCAGGTTTAGCTTGTGGAACTTCTTTGTGGTTCATGTAGTCTTTTGATTTAAAGAGACGTTCACAGCTTTACTACCATTCGAGTCCGCTTTATGCCCACGATTACTGAGGGTGTGAGCTGAGGCCGAGGTCCTTGGCGGGGTGAAACTGCCTTGTTTGGGCGCTCTGATTCCTTTAGGTGTAATACCGTCTTTAAGTTTCATGGGCTCACCTATGCTGTGGGTGCACAAAGACTTCCCATTGTGTTGTTTTACCTGACTGGCACAAATACACTGACTGACTAGGGCAGAAATGTGGGCCGAGTCCCTTGGCGGGGTGAAACTCTGCCATGTTTGGGCACTCTGATTGCCTCATGTGTAATACCATGTTTGAGTTCCTTGGGCTCGCCTATACTTTGGGTGCACAAAGACTTCCCATCGCGGTGTTTTACCTGTCTGGTACAAATACACTGATTGACTAGGGCAGAAATGTGGGCCGAGGCCGAGGTCCTTGATAGGATGAAACTCTACCATTTTTGGGCACTCTGATTTCTTCCTGTGTAATACCATCTTTGTGCACCGACAGCATAGGCGAGCCCAAGGAACTCAAAGACTTCCTATTGTGGTGTTCAGCTATCTGACACCTACACAGAATGAATTGTGTGGGGACACATGGATTTCCCATTGCTATGTAACTCGTGGCAACTTGGGTCACACAAGCTGAAGGCTGGGACCGAGCCTGACCCTGAGCCTGCTCACGTCCTTCCCACACAGAGTATTGCTGCATTGTGGAGATGTGTAGAAGTGCTGGCACCTGAGTCCCCTTTATGCCCACGTTTGGGCATAAAGGGGACAATTTTGTGACAGAAGTGGCACAGGATTGGAATGATGATCGTACGTCAATCCATCAATTCTCAATAGCATTGTGGGCTATCGCCCTCACTTTCAAAGAAGGTCGCTGACTAGCCCTGTCAACCCTCTAGAGTGTGTGCCTCCGGTTCCTCCTCATCCATTACGCATTTATAAATAGACATGAGGGTGGTGTGGCTATTAATGAGACTATCACAGCTGTACTAGCATTTGAGTCCGCTTGAGGTCCATGATTACTGAGGGTGTGGGCAGAGGCCAAGGTTCTGTGGGGGAAGAATCAACTGCGTCATGTTTAGCCTGTGGAACTTTAGCGATGAAAGCAACCATTACTGATTGAATAAGATGTTCACAGCTGTACTAGCATCCAAGTCCGCTTTATGCCCACGATTATTGAGGGTGTGAGCCGAGGCCGAGGTCCTTGGTGGGGTGAAACTCTGCCATGTTTGGGCACTCTCTTTTCTTCCTGCTTAATACTGTCCCTGGGTTCCAGGGGCTTGCCTATACTGTGGGTGCACAAAGGCTTCTCCATTGCATTGTTCAGCTATCTGACACTTAGAGAGAATGAATTGGGCAAAAATGTGGGCCGAGGCCGAGGTCCTTGGCAGGGTGAAACTCTGCCATGTTTGGGCACTCTGATTTCTTCATGTGTAATACTGTCTTTGAGTTTCATGGGTTCGCCTATGCTGTGGGTGCACAAAGATTTCCCATTGCGGTGTTTTACCTATCTGGCACAAATACACTGACTGACTTAGGTAGGGCGCAGAAGGCTCTCCCATTGCAGTGTTCAGCTGTCTGACACCTACACAGAATGAATTGTGTGGGGACACATGGATTTCTCATTGCTATGTAACTCGCGGCACCTTGGGTCACACAAGGTGGAGGCTGTGACCGAGCCTGACCCTGGGCTCGCTTACGCGCTTCCCACACAGAGTATTGCGGGTCCTACCTCGGTCATGGTTTCTTGGCCTAATTATACCACCTCCTCCTTCTGTTTGGGGTTCGGGGATCAGTGTAACCACAGTTATCTGAGATACTGGATTGGAGCGTTCACAGGAAGCGTTAGTGATTTTATGAGACTTTCACTGGGTCACTCTATACCTGTGGTTGCTACTTTTGAGACACCTCCTGCTTCAAACCAATCTTTGGTGTTAGTATGCGCTGCTGCATTGTGGAGATGGGTAAAAGTGCTGGCATCTGAGTCCCCTTTATGCCCACGTTTGCAGCTCCTGACAATTTTGTGACAGAGGTGTCACGGGATTGGAATGATGATCGTATGTTAATTTATCATCAATTGTCATCAGCATTGTGGGCTAGCGCCAGCACTTTCAAAGGGCGTCGCTGCCTGGCCCTGCCAACACTCTGCAGTGTGTGTCTCCGGCTCCTCCTCATCACAGACGCACTTATAAATCGACTTGAAAGTGATGTGGCTATGCAGCCAGCGTGTGGCATGAGGGCAGCTGAAGGCTGCACAGGGAAACTTTTGTGTGCGCTGTGGAAGCAGGGTCGTGAGGGAGGTTGGACAGCATATAACCCAAGAGAAGAAGCATCGGTGTCACCTGCAGGCAGTGATTGTCCTTGGTTGCAGGTAGTGTGGTGCTTAGCTAAGATGTGCCAGCACATGTGCCTTGCTAATGAGGGTCTGTCCCAAGTAAATTGCTAGGGGGGTGACTGCCAGGCTCTTGCCCTCATTTTGCCTTAATAGTGGGACCTGGGAACCTCAGATGCAGCCATGCATGCTGCCTCTGCCCTTCCCTATCCATTTCTGTGGTGTTTCCATGACTTTCTGATGTTTTCTGGTGTTTCACAAGTCATCACCTATGCAGAGCATCGGTCCCATACAAGAATGCTTGAGTCCCCCATTGACTCCAATGGGGTTCGTTACTCGAAACAAGCTTTTGAGCATTACGAAAGGTTCAACTCGAGTACCGAGCACCCGAGCATTTTGGTGCTCGCTCATCTCTAGTTTTAAACTATATTTTTGGGGGTTCTCCAAAACACCAGAAGGCCTTCTAAATTGATCTTTTTGAGAAGTTATGGGATTACTGGGAAGGGGGAAAAGACGTAAAGGAACCAGAATTCTGTCCATGGAACTACTAGAGCATCTACTGCTCAATCTTGGGATCCTGACAGCCTGCCACAAAGATTGGCACCTTGCAAATGATTCTACGCCATGTGGTCGTGACCCCCCACCTTTGACAAAGTTTCCAAAAGACTTTGGGATGCAATTCCCATTCTCACGGGTCAAATTTCTCTCTGTTGAGGAAGCTGGCTATCAAGTCATCTATTTGGGACATGTGGACTGCCAAGAGAACTGGAAGATGATCTTTGGCCCACGTCAAGATTAAGATTTTCGCTGCTTTTTTCATGACCTTGGTGCGGCAAGTCCTGCCTTGATAATTTATGCATGCGATGGTTGTCGCATTCTCGGTTTGGACCTGCAATGATAGTCTTGTCACCTGGAATGCAAAGTGATGAAGCAACAGGAGAATGGCCCGAAGTCCCAACAAATTCATTGGTAGTTGGGTCTCAGTTTTGGACCAAGCCCCTTGCACCAAGAGATTCTAAAGAATGCCACCCCCTCAACCCAGGAATGCTTGCATCTGTGGTAAGTACTTGCAATTGGAAGTTCAGAAAGGAATGTCCCAGATGGATCCGCGAGGACTCTAGCCACCAAATCAGGGAGCGTGAAATGCGCAGAAATAGTCAGATTTTCCATTCGAGTGGGGTCACAGACTTGTCCCATTTCGAGAGAATAGTCAACTGGAGAGACCACGCATGAAACTGCTAAATGGGATTGGAGACCCCGGGGAAGGAGGGGCGGCCGCAAACATCAGAGATCCAGGAAGGGGAAGACACCGTGTAACCACGAGGGCGGAGACACGACAACGGACCCAGTAGATGAACAGTCGTTGGTCATCAATATTTCATCCAAGGTACTCTCTCAATCTGAGTTGAAGGTCTTAGCGAGAGGACTTTCTTTTTGTCCTGTTCCAGCAGTAGACTGGTTTCGAACTGATCTGGATTGTAGGAGACACTTTAGAAGTTTAAAGCTCAAACAGTTTTTTTTCTACACAAGCTGTGGGTGGTTCTGCTGATGTTGCGCAGTCCAACCCCCGTGAGGTATTTACCTTGGCTGGGGTTGGACTGCGTAACAAAAGTATGTTTCAACCCCCTACCTCAGATAGTGTCATCAATGCTTTTGAGAAGCTGGTCCTGAAGGATGTGGCCAGGTTAAGATCAAGTTATAAATATGTGCATATTAAAAATAATCTAAAACACACAGAACGGACGGCCTTGAGGGCATTAAGGGATGATGACAGTATTACCATACGTATGGCCGATAAGGGTGGAGCGGTGGTTGTGTGGGACACGGCTAAATATAACGACGAGGTTTATCGACAACTTAATGACACAGAGGTGTATGAATGTCTTCAACACGACCCTACCGCCCAATATCAGGCCAATTTGCGACTTTTTCTGGATGATGCGGTTGACCAACTTATCATTGATAAGAAATTACGTGACTTTCTCTTACCGGACCATCCTAAGACACCGATTCTGTACATTCTTCCAAAGGTTCACAAGAATTTGGAAAATCCCCCCGGACGACCTATCGTCTCCGGGCGGGATTCACTATTCAGTCGAGCCTCCAGATTTCTGGATGTTGTGTTACACAGATATGTTATTGAATCGGTGTCTTATGTGAGAGATACTTCTGATTTTTTGAATAAAATTAGGGGGTTAAAAGTCAACTCAGATGTAATAATGGGTTCTTTTGATATCGTGTCTCTTTACACGAATATCAGTCACGACAGGGGTATTGACGCTGTTAGGAAACGGTTAACAATCACCGATATGTCCAACCGAAGTCTGTCTTTCCTACTCACCTTGTTGGAAGAAGTTCTTATTAAAAACTATTTCCTATTTGGTGATAGAATTTACCGCCAAAAAAGAGGTACCGCTATGGGGTCCAATATGGCCCCCACATACGCGGACCTTTAGATGGATGACGTTGAAACCAACTATGTATATACCTCCCCAAGCTGGACCTTTGTCCAGTCTTGGTGGAGGTATATTGACGACATTTTTTTTATTTGGACTGGGTCAAAGGAGCAATTAAATTTGTTTCATTGTGAGTTGAATGACATATATCCGGAACTAAAGTTCACGCTGGTATACTCAAGAACACAGGTGCAGTTCCTGGATGTCTTGGTGTCTAACATTGATGGGTGTTTAACAACAGATCTATTTGTTAAGCCTACCGATAGAAACAATCTTTTGATTTTTGACAGTTTTCCCCCACCACAGATGATGAGGTCATTGCCATGGAGCCAGCTACTCAGGGTACGACGCATTGTGGACGATAGGTATGTTGATCAGAGACTTGCACAAATGTGAGAAATTTGTGTCCAGAGGTTACCCTGAGTGGCTGATTCTGAAGTTGAATGAGAGGGCGAAACATGTTGAACGTGACTCCCTCTTATCCAACACACGTACAGCAAAGAAGGAACTCACGAGGATTCCTTTTGTTAGTACGTATAGTCCTGTGAGTGGGAGAATTGCTCAAATTCTACGTAAACACTGGCCAATGCTATCCAATGGTCATCCTGGAATTACGGAGTTTGTTTCTCCCCCCATTAATGTCATACCGCAGGGAGAGGAACCTTAAAGACTCCTTGATGAAGACAGCCCCACCCCTTTTACCATGCGCTCGTGTGTCTGACAAATACGGCAATTTTCCCTGACTAAATTGCGCAGGATGTAATAACCTTATTAGGGGAAACACCTTTACACATCCTAGGACAGGTAAGAAATACGACATTAAAGGTATATACTCATGTAATACATCGTATGTAGTTTACCTAATCAGCTGCCCTTGTGGTTTGATGTACGTGGGCGAAACGATACAGGATGTTAAATCCAGAATAAGTAAACACAAAAGTACCGTTAGAACGGGTCGTACCGATGTCCCGGTAGCTAGACATTTTCGAGAGGCTGGCCATTCGGTCAGCCAACTGCGCTACCGGGTGATAGACCATGTTCCGGTAGATGTGAGAGGCGGGGATAGATTAAAGAGACTTAAATATCTCGAATTAAAATGGATATTTGAGCTGGAAACCTTATGCCCAAAGGGTCTCAATATCGAATATCATGTTACCCCCACCTCTAATGTCCACGTATGCATTTTCTGGTATGCTGCTGGTTGTTGTTCTCTGGGGCCTCTCTATTGCTTCTTTAACATCTATATGTGTATATTGTCCATCAAGTCTTCTACATGTATCAGTTGCTAGCGCAATATTTATACATATGTATATATCTTTTTAGAATTTAACGTCTGTTTTTTGACAGGTTGTTCGATGGTGGCTGTCGTTTCACCTTTCTGCATTGATTAGGCCCGGTTGTGATACGTTCTGCAGCTATCGCTATTACCCCTGAACCCATGACTATAGAGATTTGCCTCTGGGGGTTGTTTGAATACATTTTTTCTCTTTTTTTTAATGTAAATAATAAAGGAATACATAAGCAGTTAATTGGGTGTATGGCTCTTTAATTAGAATGATGTAGTGGGTATGTGATAATTAGCATCTGTGTATATGCCTAGTGTTGTACCAGAATACATTATATACCTTGATGCAGCATATTGATGAGGCATCGTTATTATCCAAATGCCATTTTTTGTATAAAAAACACATATGTATGCTTATCATATTAATTGATAAGATAAAGATAAACACCCAAGATATGATAAGGACACCGGGATACACTTACAATGTGGTCCCATGATTATACACACACGTGATGCTGTGGGAGTAACTAAATGGGGCCGAGCGATGCTTTCTGTGCGTTATGGCACACTCTCGAATTACACTGTTGTAATCCCCATAGTTAAATAGTTACGGCCGTAGGAATGAAAAGGTCATGTGACGGGTCATGTGGTGACGCTGTGCGTGGTGACGCGTTGCGTGGTGACGCTGTGCGTGGTGACGCCGTGCGTGGTGACGCCGTACGTGGTGACGCTGTGCGTGGTGACGCCGTACGTGGTGACGCCGTACGTGGTGACGCCGTACGTGGTGACACTGTACGTGGTGACGCGTTGCGTGGTGACGCTGTACGTGGTGACGCTGTGCGTGGTGACGCGTTGCGTGGTGACGCTGTGCGTGGTGACGCGTTGCGTGGTGACGCCGTGCGTGGTGACGCGTTGCGTGGTGACGCTGTACGTGGTGACGCTGTACGTGGTGACGCTGTGCGTGGTGACGCTGTACGTGGTAACGCGTTGCGTGGTGACGCTGTACGTGGTAACGCGTTGCGTGGTGACGCTGTGCGTGGTGACGCTGTGCGTGGTGACGCGGTGCGTGGTGACGCGGTGCGTGGTGACGCTGTACGTGGTGACGCTGTGCGTGGTGACGCTGTACGTGGTGACGCTGTGCGTGGTGACGCCGTACGTGGTGACGCCGTGCGTGGTGACGCCGTGCGTGGTGACGCCGTGCGTGGTGACACCGTGCGTGGTGACGCGTTGCGTGGTGACGCTGTGCGTGGTGACGCTGTGCGTGGTGACGCGTTGCGTGGTGACGCCGTGCGTGGTGACGCGTTGCGTGGTGACGCTGTACGTGGTGACACTGTACGTGGTGACGCGTTGCGTGGTGACGCTGTACGTGGTGACGCTGTGCGTGGTGACGCGTTGCGTGGTGACGCTGTGCGTGGTGACGCTGTGCGTGGTGACGCGTTGCGTGGTGACGCGTTGCGTGGTGACGCTGTACGTGGTGACGCTGTACGTGGTGACGCTGTGCGTGGTGACGCTGTGCGTGGTGACGCTGTACGTGGTAACGCGTTGCGTGGTGACGCTGTACGTGGTAACGCGTTGCGTGGTGACGCTGTACGTGGTGACGCTGTGCGTGGTGACGCGGTGCGTGGTGACGCGTTGCGTGGTGACGCTGTACGTGGTGACGCTGTGCGTGGTGATGCTGTACGTGGTGACGCTGTACGTGGTGACGCGTTGCGTGGTGACGCTGTGCATGGTGACGCGTTGCGTGGTGACGCTGTACGTGGTGACGCTGTGCGTGGTGACGCTGTGCGTGGTGACGCGTTGCGTGGTGACGCCGTGTGTGGTGACGCGTTGCGTGGTGACGCTGTGCGTGGTGACGCCGTACGTGGTGACGCCGTGCATGGTGACGCCGTGCGTGGTGACGCGTTGCGTGGTGACGCGTTGCGTGGTGACGCCGTACGTGGTGACGCGTTGCGTGGTGACGCGTTGCGTGGTGACGCCGTACGTGGTGACGCGTTGCGTGGTGACGCGTTGCGTGGTGACGCCGTACGTGGTGACGCGTTGCGTGGTGGCGCCGTGCGTGGTGACGCCGTACGTGGTGACGCCGTGCGTGGTGACGCCGTGCGTGGTGACGCGTTGCGTGGTGACGCTGTGCGTGGTGGCGCCGTACGTGGTGACGCCGTACGTGGTGACGCCGTGCGTGGTGACGCGTTGCGTGGTGACGCGTTGCGTGGTGACGCCGTACGTGGTGACGCCGTACGTGGTGACGCGTTGCGTGGTGGCGCCGTGCGTGGTGACGCCGTACGTGGTGACGCCGTACGTGGTGACGCCGTGCGTGGTGACGCCGTACGTGGTGACGCCGTGCGTGGTGACGCGTTGCGTGGTGACGCTGTGCGTGGTGGCGCTGTACGTGGTGACGCCGTACGTGGTGACGCCGTGCGTGGTGACGCCGTGCGTGGTGACGCTGTGTGTGGTGGCGCTGTGCGTGGTGACGCCGTACGTGGTGACGCCGTGCGTGGTGACGCCGTGTGTGGTGACGCCGTACGTGGTGACGCGTTGCGTGGTGACGCCGTACGTGGTGACGCGTTGCGTGGTGGCGCTGTGCGTGGTGACGCTGTGCGTGGTGACGCTGTACGTGGTGACGCTGTGCGTGCTGACGCTGTACGTGGTGACGCCGTGCGTGGTGACGCGTTGCGTGGTGACGCTGTGCGTGGTGGCGCTGTACGTGGTGACGCCGTGCGTGGTGACGCGTTGCGTGGTGACGCTGTGCGTGGTGACGCTGTACGTGGTGACGCGTTACAGTTGCCCCTGGGATTGAATTGCTTTGTGGTATGGGATGCCCTTACATGGGAAGGTCTAGGCGATTACAATGGACGCTGCATGATGACGTGGATGGCGTGATGCAGACGGTGGAGCGACGGACACCTGCCAAACACCTGTAAGGTATATGTTTTCATTATTTGTGGGTGGAGGTGTTACTGGTGATTGGTTGTTGTCACTATTTAATGCGGTCATTTCCTGCTGATGTGTATGCTTGACAAAGATCACAGCAGGTGATCGAAACGTCCTTACATGTGGATTACCAATCAAAGTCCTTATATGAATTCTGCCTGGTAAGCAGCTCTATCCGTTGTGCTGCCTCTCCTACATCATGTGAATGCCTTTGCTTATGGTCGCTTGGAGTTCAGCGTCCCAGTAGGCCCGCACATACTGGCTTTTTTTCTCTCCCTCAGCTAATTTTTTGCTGTTATTTTTGTGCTGCAGTTCCTTTCTTTTTGCTTGTGTGGTCTAAGGAGACCCCCAGCCCCAGCACCCTCATGCAGTGATGAATAGTCACAGGATTCGGAGTTTGCAAAGAACGTACATGCTTCTGAATAAGAAGTATTTTTGGTGTCAGCAATAGTAGAAAAACTTGATTTGTGTCGAAGAATAGTATCAGAAAATCCAGCTATTGTGATGGTGTTAGGAAAAACACTTGGGATAGTCGATGACTCACCTGAATCTGGACAGTGTGTCCAAAGTGATATGGAAGCTTTCCAGGTTGGACAACACGGTCTAGGCTTTTATCATGATGTCATTGAAATTGGGAATGGCCACTAATCCCTTGGCATGGTGTATTGGTGTGAACAGTGCCATGTTCTGTCTGTCTGTGCAGATGGACGGACATGAGGTGTGAGCTGTCCTGTTCAGGGTGTATTGGTGTGAACAGTGCCATGTTCTGTCTGTCTGTGCAGATGGACGGACATGAGGTGTGAGCTGTCCTGTTCAGGGTGTATTGGTGTGAACAGTGCCATGTTCTGTCTGTCTGTGCAGGTGGACGGACATGAGCTGTGAGCTGTCCTGTTCAGGTTGTATTGGTGTGAACAGTGCCATGTTCTGTCTGTCTGTGCAGATGGACGGACATGAGGTGTGAGCTGTCCTGTGCAGGGTGTATTGGTGTGAACAGTGCCATGTTCTGTCTGTCTGTGCAGATGGACGGACATGAGGTGTGAGCTGTCCTGTTCAGGGTGTATTGGTGTGAACAGTACCATGTTCTGTCTGTCTGTGCAGATGGACGGACATGAGGTGTGAGCTGTCCTGTGCAGGGTGTATTGGTGTGAACAGTGCCATGTTCTGTCTGTCTGTGCAGATGGACGGACATGAGGTGTGAGCTGTCCTGTTCAGGGTGTATTGGTGTGAACAGTGCCATGTTCTGTCTGTCTGTGCAGATGGACGGACATGAGGTGTGAGCTGTCCTGTTCAGGGTGTATTGATGTGAACAGTGCCATGTTCTGTCTGTCTGTGCAGGTGGACGGACATGAGCTGTGAGCTGTCCTGTTCAGGGTGTATTGGTGTGAACAGTGCCATGTTCTGTCTGTCTGTGCAGATGGACGGACATGAGGTGTGAGCTGTCCTGTTCAGGGTGTATTGGTGTGAACAGTGCCATGTTCTGTCTGTCTGTGCAGATGGACGGACATGAGGTGTGAGCTGTCCTGTTCAGGGTGTATTGGTGTGAACAGTGCCATGTTCTGTGTGTGCAGATGGACGGACATGAGGTGTGAGCTGTCCTGTTCAGGGTGTATTGATGTGAACAGTGCCATGTTCTGTCTGTCTGTGCAGGTGGACGGACATGAGCTGTGAGCTGTCCTGTTCAGGTTGTATTGGTGTGAACAGTGCCATGTTCTGTCTGTCTGTGCAGATGGACGGACATGAGGTGTGAGCTGTCCTGTTCAGGGTGTATTGGTGTGAACAGTGCCATGTTCTGTCTGTCTGTGCAGATGGACGGACATGAGGTGTGAGCTGTCCTGTTCAGGGTGTATTGGTGTGAACAGTGCCATGTTCTGTCTGTCTGTGCAGGTGGACGGACATGAGCTGTGAGCTGTCCTGTTCAGGTTGTATTGGTGTGAACAGTGCCATGTTCTGTCTGTCTGTGCAGATGGACGGACATGAGGTGTGAGCTGTCCTGTGCAGGGTGTATTGGTGTGAACAGTGCCATGTTCTGTCTGTCTGTGCAGATGGACGGACATGAGGTGTGAGCTGTCCTGTTCAGGGTGTATTGGTGTGAACAGTACCATGTTCTGTCTGTCTGTGCAGATGGACGGACATGAGGTGTGAGCTGTCCTGTGCAGGGTGTATTGGTGTGAACAGTGCCATGTTCTGTCTGTCTGTGCAGATGGACGGACATGAGGTGTGAGCTGTCCTGTTCAGGGTGTATTGGTGTGAACAGTGCCATGTTCTGTCTGTCTGTGCAGATGGACGGACATGAGGTGTGAGCTGTCCTGTTCAGGGTGTATTGATGTGAACAGTGCCATGTTCTGTCTGTCTGTGCAGGTGGACGGACATGAGCTGTGAGCTGTCCTGTTCAGGGTGTATTGGTGTGAACAGTGCCATGTTCTGTCTGTCTGTGCAGATGGACGGACATGAGGTGTGAGCTGTCCTGTTCAGGGTGTATTGGTGTGAACAGTGCCATGTTCTGTCTGTCTGTGCAGATGGACGGACATGAGGTGTGAGCTGTCCTGTTCAGGGTGTATTGGTGTGAACAGTGCCATGTTCTGTGTGTCTGTGCAGATGGACGGACATGAGGTGTGAGCTGTCCTGTTCAGGGTGTATTGGTGTGAACAGTGCCATGTTCTGTCTGTCTGTGCAGATGGACGGACATGAGGTGTGAGCTGTCCTGTTCAGGGTGTATTGGTGTGAACAGTGCCATGTTCTGTGTGTCTGTGCAGATGGACGGACATGAGGTGTGAGCTGTCCTGTTCAGGGTGTATTGGTGTGAACAGTGCCATGTTCTGTCTGTCTGTGCAGGTGGACGGACATGAGCTGTGAGCTGTCCTGTTCAGGGTGTATTGGTGTGAACAGTGCCATGTTCTGTCTGTCTGTGCAGATGGACGGACATGAGGTGTGAGCTGTCCTGTTCAGGGTGTATTGGTGTGAACAGTGCCATGTTCTGTGTGTCTGTGCAGATGGACGGACATGAGGTGTGAGCTGTCCTGTTCAGGGTGTATTGGTGTGAACAGTGCCATGTTCTGTGTGTCTGTGCAGATGGACGGACATGAGCTGTGAGCTGTCCTGTTCAGGGTGTATTGGTGTGAACAGTGCCATGTTCTGTGTGTCTGTGCAGAAGGACGGACATGAGGTGTGAGCTGTCCTGTTCAGGGTGTATTGGTGTGAACAGTGCCATGTTCTGTCTGTGTGTGCAGATGGACGGACATGAGGTGTGAGCTGTCCTGTTCAGGGTGTATTGGTGTGAACAGTGCCATGTTCTGTCTGTCTGTGCAGGTGGACGGACATGAGGTGTGAGCTGTCCTGTTCAGGGTGTATTGGTGTGAACAGTGCCATGTTCTGTCTGTCTGTGCAGATGGACGGACATGAGGTGTGAGCTGTCCTGTTCAGGGTGTATTGGTGTGAACAGTGCCATGTTCTGTCTGTCTGTGCAGATGGACGGACATGAGGTGTGAGCTGTCCTGTTCAGGGTGTATTGGTGTGAACAGTGCCATGTTCTGTGTGTCTGTGCAGATGGACGGACATGAGGTGTGAGCTGTCCTGTTCAGGGTGTATTGGTGTGAACAGTGCCATGTTCTGTCTGTCTGTGCAGATGGACGGACATGAGGTGTGAGCTGTCCTGTTCAGGGTGTATTGGTGTGAACAGTGCCATGTTCTGTGTGTCTGTGCAGATGGATGGACATGAGGTGTGAGCTGTCCTGTTCAGGGTGTATTGGTGTGAACAGTGCCATGTTCTGTCTGTCTGTGCAGATGGACGGACATGAGCTGTGAGCTGTCCTGTTCAGGGTGTATTGGTGTGAACAGTGCCATGTTCTGTGTGTGCAGATGGACGGACATGAGCTGTGAGCTGTCCTGTTCAGGGTGTATTGGTGTGAACAGTACCATGTTCTGTCTGTCTGTGCAGATGGACGGACATGAGGTGTGAGCTGTCCTGTTCAGGGTGTATTGGTGTGAACAGTGCCATGTTCTGTGTGTGCAGATGGACGGACATGAGGTGTGAGCTGTCCTGTTCAGGGTGTATTGGTGTGAACAGTACCATGTTCTGTCTGTCTGTGCAGATGGACGGACATGAGGTGTGAGCTGTCCTGTTCAGGGTGTATTGGTGTGAACAGTGCCATGTTCTGTCTGTCTGTGCAGATGGACGGACATGAGGTGTGAGCTGTCCTGTTCAGGGTGTATTGGTGTGAACAGTGCCATGTTCTGTCTGTCTGTGCAGATGGACGGACATGAGGTGTGAGCTGTCCTGTTCAGGGTGTATTGGTGAGAACAGTGCCATGTTCTGTGTGTCTGTGCAGATGGACGGACATGAGGTGTGAGCTGTCCTGTTCAGGGTGTATTGGTGTGAACAGTGCCATGTTCTGTGTGTCTGTGCAGATGGACGGACATGAGGTGTGAGCTGTCCTGTTCAGGTTGTATTGGTGTGAACAGTGCCATGTTCTGTCTGTCTGTGCAGGTGACCGGACACAAAATGAAGAGTCTTGTTCAGGGTATTCACGAATAACTTTAAGGGATGGGGATGCAGAAGATCTAGACGATTGCCTTGAATGGCAGGGTCTAGCTCTCTTCCATGGTTTACCGCAGACAAAATCCTGTACAAGTAGGTCATGTCTATCTGAAATATTTTGACCCCTCTCCTCCTTTCCTCTTCCTCTCACCTCTTCCCCCTCTCCTCTCCACCCCTCTTTTCCTCTCCGTTCCTTTCCGTCTCAACCTATTCTCTCTCTCTTCCTCCACATTTGCAGTTTGTTTTAGTAGGTTAATAAGTTCTTTTTGGGGTTTGCAGTCCTCTATACATTTTCGCTAATTGTGTTCCTGAGCGTATGGTTTGTTTTGGTGTGTGAGTTATGCTCAACTTACAACCTGAATGGTTAACTGACAGCACTGCACATGATTGAATAAAATCTCCAGCATGGCCGGCAGTGCTCAGGTGTGCCAAGAGTAATGGGCAACAAAAGCTTTTAAAAAGTATATATTCTTACTTTGTGATGCGAGAGGCCATGGGTCCTCCAGCATGGCGGCCGCGTACACATCCCGCCGATCCTCTACATCCTCCCACTCCTCTTACCTGGTGGCCCCGCCTCCAGCATGGCGGCCGCGAACACATCCCTCTACATACTCCCACTCCTCTTATCTGGTGACCCCGCCTCCAGCATGGCGGCCGCGTACACATCCCTCTACATACTCCCACTCCTCTTACCTGGTGACCCAGTCTCCAGCATGGCGGCCCCGTACACATCCCTCTACATACTCCCACTCCTCTTACCTGGTGACCCCGCCTCCAGCATGGCGGCCGCGTACACATCCCGCCGGCCCTCTACATACTCCCACTCCTCCATGGAGAAATAGACGGCCACATCCTGACACCTTATAGGAACCTGACAACACAATATCCAGTCATCAGCCAGAGCCCCCCGCTAGAATGTCCCCCCACATTCCCCGCAGTCACCTCTCCTGTCAGCAGCTCCGTCATCTTGTTGGTGAGTTCTAGGAGCTTCTGGATCAGGCAGTGTGGAGGAGGGTCAGTGATGGGGCTCCACCCACCGGACTCCTGGAAATGGAGTATGGGAGTTGCTGTCTTCACTACTGCGTACTCCTGTAGATGGAGGGAGACTGATGACAACATGGAGTCTAAGGACCCCTCAGATGATAGTGACATCACGTGAAGTGCTCACCTCTCCAGATATCACATCGATAATCTCTAGGATAAGGATTATCAACTCAGCAGCCACACGACTTCTGTCCTTCCTTGGTGGCTCATTGATGACAAGGACCATCATCTATCCAAGAACATGAAGAGATAAGAGAGCACAAGGTGCATGGCTGCAGGAAACATCTAGCAGAAAACCTCACTGCTACACAGCATAGAGAAATCTACCTGATGGTCCTGGGAATGCAGAGGACGGGGACATCTCTGTGGTGGGTTTCTGTGACTGGACCCATCTGAGAAGGCACACAGTGATGGATAGATTATATATGGGTTGTGGTTCAAATATATAATTAGCTATTTGTAGCCCTCCATCTTGTATTCAAACAGCCATGAATGTTCAATGTATAAAGGCCCATTAACATACACACAAAATCTTGCAAAAGATTGAAAGATGAGCGATCGTTTTGCATAAAGAACTAATAGGCACTCATTAATTTTAGTATTTTATCAGCTTCATTTGCATGCAAATGAGCTTCTGGGAGCTGTTGCAGAACTCAGCAGGAGGTGTGAGCTTTGTAATTGTTCAGCCAGGGGCTGCTAAAAGAAAACCATGTAATCTCTAGTTCCCCATGGAGAATTCAGCACAATGGACAACAGTCCTACTTATCAGCTGTTCTGCCTGCCGGGCTGACAGCTGAGACAAAGCAATCAGCTGTAATCAGCTCTTCTCCAGCAGAACACAGCATGCGGTCGGTCGTACTGATGGTTTTCAAGCAGAACTGAAAAACGTTGTTTGGCAGAAAACCACATTTAGACACAATGATCATTGTGTCTAAATGGGCCCTAAATGATAAGGATTATATAACTGGGCCTTATAGACTTGTTGGAACCATGTTAAGATCTGGACATAGTGTCAACAGTGTCTTGCAGTTCTACCACCATTGTCTTGATATTCTTTCGTCTAATTATGCAAATCTATCGTCCTCTTAAGACTGAACTGGGGCCTTATGTATACCTGGAGCTTAGTGTTGTCATTGTCTTAAGAATCGTTTCTGTTGGTCTGCTCTGGTTCTATTTGAGGATTGCTCACTTCAGATTATGACCTTTTCCGAGAAACAACTCTATTAGAAATGAGCGAGCATACCCGCTAAGGCTAACTAATCGAGCGAGTAGTGCCTTATTCGAGTATCTGCCCGCTCTTCTCTAAAAATTCAGCTGTCGGCGTGAGAGGTGAGTTGCCGCGGTGAACAGGGGGAGCGGCCGGGGGGGGGGGGGAGATCTCCCCTCCATTCTTCCCCGCTGTCCCCCCCCCCGGCAGCCAAATCTTTAGAGACTTTAGTGGGCAGCTACTGGAATAAGGCACTACTCGCTCGAGTAGTCAGCCTTAGCGGGTATGCTCGCTCATCTCTAAACTCTATGCATTGATATTTGTGATGCAACTATTCAAGCGATAGATCATACTAAGTATAAAGGGCAGGTGAGGGTTTGGGAGAAATAGAAGCATGTTGGACCTGTGATGGGGAACGCCCTCCCACAGTGTGGTTCCCAAGAGGCCCCCTGTTCTCTGACATTTCGCCGTTGCTTCTCCAGTTGATGCACAAAGCAGATAAGTATACGGAAGGCTCTTGGTGATGGGCGTATTCATGTAACCGATGTTTGAGAATGGTTTACAAAACGTTTATGCTCTGCTCTTACCTGGTGATGCGAGAGGCCGGCGCCCCTCCAGTATGGCAGGCATGTACACATCCCGCCGGCCCTCTACATACTCCCACTTCCTTACCTGGTGACCCCGCCTCCAGCATGGGGGCCGCTTACACATCTTGCCGGCCCTCTACATGCTCCCACTCCTCTTACCTGGTGACCCCGCCTCCAGCATGGCGGCCGCGTACACATCCCGCCGGCCCTCTACATACTCCCACTCCTCTTACCTGGTGACCCCGCCTCCAGCATGGCAGACACGTACACATCCCGCCGGCCCTCTACATACTCCCACTCCTCTTACCTGGTGACCCCGCCTCCAGCATGGCGGCCGCGTACACATTCCGCCGGCCCTCTACATGCTCCCACTCCTCTTACCTGGTGACCCCGCCTCCAGCATGGCGGCCGCGTACACATCCCGCCGGCCCTCTACATACTCCCACTCCTCTTACCTGGTGACCCCGCCTCCAGCATGGCGGCCACGTACACATCCTGCCGACCCTCTACATACTCCCACTCCTCTTACCTGGTGACCCCGCCTCCAGCATGGTGGCCGCGTACACATCCCGCCGGCCCTCTACATACTCCCACTTCCTTACCTGGTGACCCCGCCTCCAGCATGGCGGCCATGTACACATCCCTCTACATACTCCCACTTCCTTACCTGGTGACCCCGCCTCCAGCATGGCGGCCGCGTACACATCCCGCCGGCCCTCTACATACTCCCACTCCTCCATGGAGAAATAGACGGCCACATCTTGACACCTTATAGGAACCTGACAACACAATATCCAGTCATCAGCCAGAGCCCCCCGCTAGAATGTCCCCCCACATTCCCCGCAGTCACCTCTCCTGTCAGCAGCTCCGTCATCTTGTTGGTGAGTTCTAGGAGCTTCTGGATCAGGCAGTGTGGAGGAGGGTCAGTGATGGGGCTCCACCCACCAGACTCTTGGAGATGGGTGATGGGAGTCACTCTCTTCTTCACTACTGTGTACTCCTGTGGATGGAGAGAGATACTTAAAGGGGTTTTTCACTTGGAGCTGTTTTGTTGCAGGAAGCAGATAGCTCTGTACATCGCACAGTGGTTGGGGTTGGTACTGCAGGATGAGTCCTATTGAAGTCAATGGAACGCAGTCTGCAGTACTAACTCAATGTATGGAGCTATCTGCTTCTGGCAGCAAGATAGTTAAAAGTGAGAAAACCCCTTTAAGGAAAACAAATATTAATTTACTTCTGATGCCTGTTATGCTACCAAAATTAATGTACTTCCTGCATTTTACTGCCAATTCTGGCCTGGACCTGGGTCACTGAGATGCAACCAACTAGGTGGAGACAGATGGGCTTCCCAAGAGCTCAATACTCCTTAAGTTGCCACAAATGGTGGAGGATGCGGGCATGGCAAATGGCACACAACCCAGCTGTGTTGTCCACTGCTGCAAGATATGGTGCAGTGAAGAGCCAAGATAGCTGAAGTTAAAACCACAAAAGAAGAAAATGTGTGTTCTGCAGACTGCATAAATTGGCCAGCTGCCTAAAAGTAGACTGTGTTGGCAAGGAACGGGGACTGCATTTTGTGACAATGGGTATCATGGACAGATCTGCGAGTACCGTTGCTAAGAGTAACCAATAGAATCTACCATTCAGAGTGGACTTTTGTGCTGGTAAATGCTCATTGGCCAGGAGGTCACATGTTGCTGGCCAATGTTTACTACATCTTGCCAAGCCAAGAGAAGCTACAAGGACCCAGGTCGAAGTGGCCAGGCTGAGGGTCCAAGCAGAGGTCCAGAGATGATACCAGTTTGGAGAACCAAAATTATCAAGCATGGTTGCTAAGGAAAACAACCCAAAAGAGACATTTTGGGGTTGTCTACAGATGTATGTATGGACGTCCAGAGTCAAAGTGGCCAGTCAAACTCCATTGGGGTGTGATTGAGTCGTTGAATGCAAGTGGGCTACAATGGACTGTTATGGCTGCCACATGTGACTGATGTCAACGGCAGGTGGCTGTCACCAGTAAGCAGAAAGACTGTTGCCTGAGGCGCAAAGGTGCAGACTAGTGCAAATGGTTGCCAAGTCTCCAGCAGAGCAGGACAAGTCCCTGATTAGATTGCAGATGGAATCCCACTATCTACTGGTCTGAACTGTGACCAAAGGAGTTCATCCATCACATGAGGAGGAGACCGGTCCATGGAGTGGTGAGGCCATTCAAAAGACTGATGGTTCTGTGCAGTATGGACTTAACAGGACTGACAGACGCAACGTTGCAAATGTTTTGCAGGAGGTGACCGTTTCAAAAGTATGTGCTGAAAATGACACCAAAAGAAAAAGCATACGCGTAACAGAGAGGGCTTGTGGCAGCATGTGCAGGTGCAAAAAATCTTCAAATCTTTATTCCTCCACAGTAGAAAATGCCACGTTCCGACCTTAAACTAGGTCTTCATCAAGCAGAAAGCATCATCCACGATATCTGCAACAAACATTAACATGGATCCCCAACCACATTGGAGCTACATCAGCTGGAGTGGATCCATACAATGATAAAACATGCCCCCTAGTGAGTAAAGATATGCTTGTCAGATGTGTCCCCGTCTCCTCATACGTCATCACACTCCAGGAAGCAGCGTTGTGCATTGTCCATCACGCGTGATATGTGCTATCAAGGATACCATGTGTGCGTAGACATCACGAGATTTACTCCCGATGTTTGGCATCCAAGATGCTGGCTAATCTGCACTGTGTGGGCTTTGATTCATTGTAACCAGCATACCTACAGATTGTTAGTGTATTACGTATCCTTACAGCACCCATCATATATCCTAGCACTAGAAGACATGGATCCACAACGGGCTATACCCGCTCAATACATAAACCTTGTGTAAACACACCCACATCTATTACAGCTGGTAGTAACACTGACGTATCCAACCCTTCACATCCTTCAGACACTTTAACCATAGAGATCACATGTGGCAACACAAGGCCCGCTGCCTCGTGTTATGTGGCCCGCAGCATGCCGACGCTACTTACCACTGCAGCGATTACCAGCGGGGGTGCAGCAGCTCCCCGCTGGTAATAGTGCTGTTACCGCTGATCCCGGCGCACACTGACGTTAGTATGCAGCTGGGATCCTCCTCCCCTGAGTCCCCTACTCATCAGTTCCGCAGGAGAGGACTTGGGGAGGAAGCATGCCGGGCGCACACACTGACGTCAGTGTGACCTGGGCTCAGGGCAAGCAGAGAGGGAGCGACGCTGACAGGAAGGAAGAGGTAAGTATATGGGTTGGGGGGGTGCTGCTTATTACTGAGGGGGGAGGGGGCTGCTTATTACTGAGGGGGGGGGGATGCTTATTACTAGGGGGGGATGCTTATTACTGAGGGGGGGGGGATGCTTATTACTGAGGGGTGGGGCTGCTTTTTAACTGGGGGTGGGGGGGCTGCTTATTACTGTGGGATGGCTGTTTATTACAGGGGAGGGGGTATTAATGGGTGAGAGGCTGCTTATTACTGGGGGAGGGGGCTGCTTATTACTGAGGGGGTATTATTGGGGGGGCTGCTTACTACTGGAAGGGGGGGCTGCTTATTACTAGGGGGACTGCTTATTACTAAGGGATGGGGGCTGCTTTTAACTTGGGGGGGTGCTTATTACTGAGGGGTGGGGGCTGCTTATTACTGGGGGGGAGGCTGCTTATTACTATGGGGGGGCTGTTTATTATTGGGGAGGGGGTATTAATGGATGTGAGGCTTCTTATTACTGGGGGGGTATTATTGGGTGGGGGGCTGCTTATTATTATTACTGAGTTGGGAGCTTATTACTGAGGGGGGCTTAGAATTATAACGTTGCTATGGGGGTTAATATTATTAATTGGGTCACTGTGGGGGTCGTTATTTTTACTGGGGCCCCTATCAGGGTCATTATTAGGGCTCGTTCACACGGATGTAATTGTATTTCGGTCGCACAAATACGCTGCGTATTTGCGCAATCGAAAATCGCTTATGCCTGCATATTTGCGTACGCAAAAAGGAACGCAGGTGGCCCCCTGAGATGGTGCGCTAATATGCAGTGAATACATCGGTTTCCTGCGCATTCACCACGTATTTGCGCAGCCCATTCCCTTCAATGGCCTATTGGGGTGCGTCATACACAACAAAGTAGGTCCTGCTGTGTGAGAATATACAATATGTGAACGAACTCACTGACATCAATGGCTTCTATTCACTGCATATTATGTACGCAGATACGCTTGTGTGAACGGGCCCTTACTGTACTGTCTTAGGCCCCCTGCACACGGGCAGAATTTCCGCCCCTGGAAGCTGCCATAGGATTGGGTTAGAAAACGCAATCCTAGGCAAACGGCTGTGATGCGTCTGCGCAAAATCTTGCACGAAAAACAAATCACTCGCCGGCTGCTGGCTCCGCTCTGCGCATGCGCCGGCACATCACAGGGCCAAAGCCGCGGGAGCAGGCGAGTGCCGCGCTGGTTCCTGCAGGGGCTCGGGTCAAGCTGCGAGAATTCCCACAGCGGGATCCGACCGGGCCGTCTGCAGGCGGCCTTACAATCGGCCCTTTGAAGGTCACCATAAGCCTGATGTGGCCCTCGGTGACAATGAGTCTGACACCCCTGTCATAGATGCTGGACAAACCTATCAAGCAGGGAATGTCAGAAAAATGGTGGCCATCTCCGCCAGATCCTAGCAATGGGTTAAATTCGTCCCGCCATCCCTCACTCTCCATGACATATGTGCCGTCATGTGGTCGCTCGGTCATTTCTTGAGACTCTGCGAATCTGTTGATCCGGTGATATCATTATTATTGTCTTGTTGATTCGGAGCCTTCCATCGATGAGCTGGTCACTTCAGATGTTGTGGGGGTCAGATTGAGAACATCAGTGATGCAAAGCTGGGAGCAGATGGCCGATGACTGAGCCGTTATAGTGTAGAACATAGGACACGGACTGTAATAGAGCAGAAGCATAAGAACCCGTCTGCCCTGCGGCTTCTGCAGTGAATAGATGAACTCCGGGCGGACGTGTTTAAGGCTGGCTTCACACAGGGCGGATTTGCCGCCGTTCTGCCGCAGCAGATCCGCCCGCGGCAAAACCGCCCGCGGCCGCTAATCTCGGGATTAGCCAGCCATGTGGACGAGGTTTCTCAGAAACCTCGTCCACACGGGACGGCTAATCCGCTGCGGTAAATCCGGTTGAAACCGCGGCTGCGGCCGCCGCAGCCACGGTTTCAAAAGAAGCAGCATGCCTGTTTACTTTCGGTTTTTTGTTTATTTATGTTACGGCCGCGCTCTCCTCTATGGGAGAGCCGGCCGCAACGGAAAAGCATGCGGCCGGGCCGCTTCAAAGCCGCCGCGACTTAAACCGCGGCGGTTCTACCGGCGGAAATCTCGCGGTTTTTGCTGCGGCCAAACCGCGAGAGTTCCGACGGGAATACGACCCGTGTGAACCCAGCCTAAGGACGGCTCCTAACGGATGCAGTGTGTATGCTGTAGTATGGCCCCGTAAGCCCTTGTACTGTAAAGTGTGTTTACGTCTTATCACTTGCTGGATGGATTTCACCTGTAGACATTTACAGCAGATCACCTACTTTTAGGGAACTTTCTTCATTAGTATTAATAAACTGTCTTGTGTCCACCCACTTGTCCATCTTTAAAGCCGTATCCGAACTTGTTGTTTGCCAGTTGGCAGAACACAGAGAGCGACAGAGAGAGACAATGAGAGAGACCTGCAGGCTTTTTATATGACATACTTGCTCCAAATACAAAGGGACTCTAAATAATCACCTACCGAAGCAGATTTGGACGTTCACAAGCAGCACAATGAGAACATCGGGTCAATCTGGAATCATAAATCCCAGTGAAATTCATGATGGTAGATTGAATAGAGGGTCCTACATCAAATGAACTCTAACTCCATTATCTACGCTCCACCCCAAGGTACACAAAGTGATCGATGCAAGGTGAGCGCTTTGGGTCGTTTTTCAGTCACCTGCTGGCGGTGGAGACGGCCAGAGCTCAGAGCTGTTCTCATGTTTACCCGTGACTACAAACAGTTACAGCTCTTTACAACTTTTTTCTGTTTCTCCCCTATTCCACATTAGTGTCCGAAGTACGTGGTCAGGTTCGTCCTTGTTAGGACGGATAACCTACTGAATAGGCAGGCCCCCTTCCCTGGGTTAAGTTAATTAGGGAAAGTTTATTTCCTTGATACGGTTGTCTTTATTATTTTGTACTGTTTGGTGTGCAGTAGCATGGTGTTTTAGGCTATGGATTCAGCAGACGTGACAGTTCATACCACTGGAAATACGCCCCCCATAAGTTCCTGTAACAAAATCTAAAAATGCCAAGCCCATAACAAGGAACTATTATAGCAGATGGATATGCTGTTTTTCTGTATATCCCCTTATATTAGTTCCGAACTTGAAAAACAGCAGGGAATGACGGAGCTGTTGGAAAGTATGAGGAGCACTCACGAGCTCACTTAAGAGGATCGTCAACACCTTCTTCATACTTTATTTAGTGTTGTAGAATGTCGCTCTACTGACAAATTCTAGGGAGTATCTGACAGAGCATAATCCCACATGATATAGAAAACGCAGCTACTCATACAAGTTGCCGTATCGGATGATGGAGGGTACAGTCCAACTGTATTTAGGATGGCTATAATAGAAGTGGTTCATAAAGCTGGATGGAATGCCGCGCAATTACTGGAAATAGCGCAGAAGGTCTTTGTGAATAGAGATTAAGGATCTGGGCGACAAAGGACTGGTAAAAATTAAAAAGATGGCAGACTTAATGGTAGCAGAAGTCAAGACAGCCCCCACCCCATTACAACGCTCGAAATGACCCACATTCATCATACTACAAAAGGAAGGGCCCCAACACCGCCCCCTTGACAGAGACCAATGTAGAAGGTGCAGGAAGCATGGTCACTGGAGTAGGGACTGCCCCCTCATAGAGCAAGAGAAGAAGGAAGAGGCCAGGTCCAAAATGGCTGCTACCAGAAACAAGCACATGACAGAGCCACTTAGGACCACCTCCACTGACCTCCATCTTATTCTGCTCCTATTGTTCTGCTGTACAAAGATAATTCCCTAGGGGGCGAATGAGTTCCCATCTGCCGGGCCTCCAGGAACCTATGGTAAGGGGTCACTCTGTGAACTTTATGGTTGATACTGAAGCTGAACATTCAGTTATAACCTAACAACTAGCACCTCCTAACGGAGAACAACTCAGATTGTGGAAGCTACTGGACAAGGCGGGAAGCATCACTGTATTGTACCGCAGCAATGCACCTTGGGAGACAAAGAAGTCACTCATCAATTCCTGTATCCACCGGACTGTCCAATACCACTCTTGGGACGGAATATGATGAGAAAACTACAGGCCCAAGTGTCCTTTCAACCAGACGGGTGACTTTACAACTTAGAGAAGATGTTCCAACTCCTGGCCACATCCTCTCACTTACAGTGCCTCAAGAGGAAGAATGGAGATTTGTTGTCATTCAATCGCCCCTGCTCTAGATGAGGATGCATTGACCTGAAGAACAAATTGTTTCCCCGCCTCTAGTCGATGTAAAACTGAGGCCGATGGAAATTACTCCTTAAGAGCCTGGAAGGTAGATTCTGCCTCTGTAGGCCAGTACTTCGCAATTTCTCATGAGGGCAGATACGGGCACCATCAGGGAGGAGAAACTTGGCAAACCTCAGAAATCACTGAATATCTCGGATTCCCGAAGGACGAGGCCAATTCAAAACCACAGACACTTTCTCTGGGTCCATCTCTAAACATTGCTGTGAAACTATGTAGCCAAGAAAAGGAAGTGAATCTCGTTCAAAGAGGCACTTCTCTAACTTGGCGAACAGACGGTTCTCTCTTAAACGCTGAAGAGCCGTGCAAACCTGTCTCCGGTGAGTGTGAATGTGGGGGAGAAAACCAGAATATCATCCAGGTACATGACCCCACACAGATGGAGAAGGCCCTGAAAAATATCACTGACGAAATCCTGAAGCACAGCCGGAGCACATTACGAGGTATTGATGACCGTCACAGGTATTAAAGGCAGTCTTCCACTCATCCCTCCTCACTGATGTGGATGAGATTTTAGGTGCCATGTAGGTCAAGCTCGGTGAAGAGCCCTCCAGGCAACTATCACATAGTTTGGAGAGCAGTGGCAATGGATACTTGTTTTGAACTGGGATAGCATTGAGCCCTCGGTAGTCGATGCATGGTCTCGGAGATCAGTCCTTAACAAAGAAGAAGCCCGCTCCCTCTGGGGATGAAGATTTATGAATAAACCCTTTCTCCAGGTTGACCTTTACATACTTGGTCGCAGCCTGACTCTCAGGAAGTGACAGGGTAAAAAACTCGGCCCCGAATTGGCACAGTTCCTGGCATAAGGTCAATAGGACAATCGTATGAATGATGCGGAGGAAGATATTCTGCTTGTCTCTTGTCAAAAATGTCTGCAAGGTCTTGGTACACTTCTGGAATGTCCTGGAGATTTGAGTATAGATGAGCAGTGGGCACAGGAAGAACAGGATACAGGCACCTGGTATGACAGGTCCCTCCCCACTCGAGCACCTCACCCATTCTCCAATTCCGGGAAGGATTATGATCCCGGAGCCAGATAACCCAAGAAGTAGCGGACTGGCAGCCCCAGGAAATATCAAGAGAGAAATTATCTTGAAGTGAAAAGCGCCAACTCTTATTTCCAAAGGCTTCGTAGTTCACTGGATGACCTCAGACAGGGCACCTCAATCAACTGTAGCGATCACCAGAGGGCTCTTGAGACAACAGATGGGAATATGATGTTGGTCAACAAAGTTTTGTTGCAGAAAGTCCCCGGTGGGACCTGGACACCGGACAGGATCAAGATTACCAGTAGTTTCAACTGGGGAGAAGAGAAATCCTCATCCAATACTGGCTCTCCGATAGAACCTAGATAGTGGAGTTTCCTGGTCGGTGGGGGACACTCGCTCACTAGATGACCAGGCGCATAAAAATATGGGCAAGATTCACTTTCTACATATCCTAGGTATCACATCAGCTGGACGGTGCGGGTGGTCTTATAGAGGACGCTGGACTCCTCATACGGATTTTCAGTCACTTGGACAGTACGGACGCTCTTATAGAGGACGCTGGACTCCTCCTCCTACGGATTCTCCATCACTTGGACGGTGCGGACGCTCTTATCCAAGACGCTGGACTCCTCCTCCTATGGATTCTCCATCACTTGGGAGGGGCAGACGCTCTTATAGAGGACGCTGGACTCCTCCTCCTACGGATTCTCCATCACTTGGACGGTGCGGACGCTCTTATACAGGAAACTGGACTCCTCCTACGGACTCTCCATCACTTGGACGGTGCGGACGCTCTTATCCAAGACGCTGGACTCCTCCTCCTACGGATTCTCCATCACTTGGGAGGGGCAGACGCTCTTATAGAGGACCCTGGACTCCTCCCATCGATTCTCCATCATTTGGATGGTGCGGACGTTCTTATACAGGACGCTGGACTCCTCCTTCTATGGATTCTTTATCACTTAGACGGTGCGGACGCTCTTATACAGGACGCTGGACTCCTCCTTCTATGGATTCTCCATCACTTGGATGGTGCGGACGCTCTTATACAGGACGCTGGACTCCTCCTACTACGGCTTCTCCATCACTTGGACGGTACGGACGCTCTTATACAGGACGCTGGACTCCTCCTACTACGGATTCTCCATCATTTGGACGGTACGGACGCTCTTATACAGGACGCTGGACTCCTCCTCCTACGGCTTCTCTATCACTTGGATGGTGCGGATGCTTTTATACAGGACGCTGGACTCCTCCTACTACGGATTCTCCATCACTTGGACGGTGCGGACGCACTTATACAGGACGCTGGACTCCTCCTACTACGGATTCTCCATCACTTGGACGGTGCGGATGCACTTATACAGGACGCTGGACTCCTCCTACTACGGATTCTCCATCACTTGGATGGTGCGGACGCACTTATACAGGACGCTGGACTCCTCCTACTACGGATTCTGCATCACTTGGACGGTGTGGACGCTCTTATACAGGACACTGGACTCCTCCTACTACGGCTTCTCGATCACTTGGACGGTGTGGACGCTCTTATACAGGACACTGGACTCCTCCTACTACGGATTCTCCATCACTTGGACGGTGCGGACGCACTTATACAGGACGCTGGACTCCTCCTACTACGGATTCTGCATCACTTGGACGGTGTGGACGCTCTTATACAGGACACTGGACTCCTCCTATTACGGCTTCTCGATCACTTGGACGGTGCGGACGCTCTTATACAGGACGCTGGACTCCTCCTACTACGGATTCTCCATCACTTGGACGGTGCGGACGCACTTATACAGGACGCTGGACTCCTCCTACTACGGATTCTGCATCACTTGGACGGTGCGGACGCACTTATACAGGACGCTGGACTCCTCCTACTACGGATTCTGCATCACTTGGACGGTGTGGACGCTCTTATACAGGACACTGGACTCCTCCTACTACGGCTTCTCGATCACTTGGACGGTGCGGACGCTCTTATACAGGACGCTGGACTCCTCCTACTACGGATTCTCCATCACTTGGACGGTGCGGACGCTCTTATACAGGACGCTGGACTCCTCCTCTTACGGATTCTCTCTGACAAGTAAACAATACAATAAAGACAATAGAAATGTAAAGACGTTCACCTCTCCGGTCAGCAGGTAGATGATCTCCCAGGTGACGTCCAATATTCTTCCGCTCAACCCCATCCTGGCCATCCTCAGGGGTGATTCAGATGGATGATGGGGGATGTAGTACCGCAGGCGTCTTTATGGGAGAAGGAGAAGATCATTAGTGACATCCTGCAGCTCAGAGCCATCACCACGTGGATTATAGGGGACACCGGCACCCCCATTAATGGAGCCTCTACAAGACGTGTATGATAGATGTCCTACCTCTAGGAATGTACGATCGGGGACCCCGGCCTCTGACCCGCCTGGTAACATGGCCCCCACCCCTAGGACCACCACTATGTGTGGAACAGGATCCAAACCTCTGACCTGCCTGGTAATATGGCTGCCACCGCTAGGACTACCACTATGTGGGGAACAGGACCCCGATCTCTGACGTGCCTCATAACAGTCACCATCTCAGGAATGCCACCTATGTGAAGAACTGGGTGCCTGATTTCTGACCTGCCCGGTTACATGGCTGCTACCCCTAGTGTAGTGTCCGGACAGACCATGGAGGGGCAGGTTGGCAGTAATGGTGGCTCTGCTGCTCCCCCTCTCGAATCTGCGGAAACACCACAGAGTGAATGGTTCTCTAGTTTGGCGCGTTCGTTCGTATGGTGCTACCCTTTAATCGAGCAGGGCATGGTGGTATTATTGTTGTCAAGTTTGTGACACCAGCCCGTATACAGGTCGTAACCCGGTACAGGCAAGATAATAAGTAAAACGGAAAAAATAAAATAAAAATAGGGAATGGTCCTTTCCCCAACAGTGCGGTGTGGTACCTCAGTGCAGATGGTGGGGTGGTGAGAAGCAAACTCTAGTGTGGAGGATATATATATATATATATTGATATTGAAATGTCTATTTCACTATCTGAGCCAGAGAATGGAATGTGCCGCACATCTGTACTGGTAACCGTTATCAGAATATGCAGCTTGATAGAAGCACAGGCTCATAACCTCAGGGCACACTTTTTACCTGCACATAACCCTCAGGCGTCATTTGATGACACATTGCTCATTCCTGCCCCTTCCATCGAACTCGAGAAGATGGCGCTGCATCTGAGACCACGTGATGTTGGACGTCCGTGACAACAGAAGCTCACGCAGGACCGGATGTAAGACGACCATATTTGGACCCCAATCCCATGCTTTGGTTTCCAACCACGTATTGCTTCCTGCTGCCCATAAAGGGCAGTTAACCCATCATGCTCTATAAGATGCTATACGCCTACTAATAACCGGAGTCAGGAAGGCTTTCTACACGGACCGTCCGTCTCCGTGTGATCTCTTCCATCGTGCGCACAATCTGTGAACGTGAATCTGGAAGGGTGCAAACATTCCTACTGATTACCCCGTGGACCCCAAAATAAATGCACATCTCTAGGAGTCAGGATTGACGCTACAAGCAGTAGACATGTATTCACTGAGGTAGAGCTTCAATAAATAAACATGTTCTTTGTGGTAGGTCTCACAGGTCAGTGCACACAATCATGGGGTTAATACATTTCTCTACGCATTACTATCACTTCCTGCTTTTCTCTCCGGCTTAGTATATATATATACTAGCTGATATACCCGGCTTCGCCCGAGTTAATTTGGTACTGGTGTTTATCTGGTGTTCACACGGAAAATCTTATGAAGTCGTGGTTACTTTAGAGATACATTTTGCATAGTTCTCTGCGTTACCCAGGAAACACCACGTGGAGGTAACTATGTGACGTTTCCTTTATATAAAACTAGCTTACCCGTCACGCGTTGCTGCGAAGACAGACATACATTCGTTTTTATATATCAAGATAACAACCTATCACAGCACAGCTTTCATGTAACCTCAGTATAATATATAACAACCAATCACAGCGCAGCTTTCCTGTTACCCCAGCAGTATAATATATAACAACCAATCACAGTGCAGCTTTCATGTAACCTCAGTATAATATATAACAACCAATCACAGCGCAGCTTTCATGTTACCTCAGCAGTATAATATATAACAACCAATCACAGCACAGCTTTCCTGTTACCCCAGCAGTATAATATATAACAACCAATCACAGTGCAGCTTTCATGTTACCTCAGCAGTATAATATATAACAACCAATCACAGCACAGCTTTCATGTTACCCCAGCAGTATAATATATAACAACCAATCACAGCGCAGCTTTCATGCTACCTCAGTATAATATATAACAACCAATCACAGCACAGCTTTCATGTTACCTCCGCAGTATAATATATAACAACCAATCACCGCACAGCTTTTATGTTACCTCAGCAGTATAAAATATAACAACCAATCACAGCACAGCTTTCATGTTACCTCAGTATAATATATAACAACCAATCACAGCGCAGCTTTCATGCTACCCCAGCAGTATAATATATAACAACCAATCACAGCGCAGCTTTCATGTTACCTCAGTATAATATATAACAATCAATCACAGCGCAGCTTTCATGTTACCTCAGCAGTATAATATATAACAACCAATCACAGCGCAGCTTTCATGTTCCCTCAGTATAATATATAAAAACCAATCACAGCACAGCTTTCATGTTACCTCAGTATAATATATAACAACCAATCACAGCGCAGCTTTCATGTTACCTCAGCAGTATAATATATAACAACCAATCACAGCACAGCTTTCATGTTACCTCAGTATAATATATAACAACCAATCACAGCGCAGCTTTCATGTTACCTCAGTATAATATATAACAACCAATCACAGCACAGCTTTCATGTTACCTCAGCAGTATAATATATAACAACCAATCACAGCGCAGCTTTCATGTTACCTCAGTATAATATATAACAACCAATCACAGCGCAGCTTTCATGTTACCTCAGCAGTATAATATATGACAACCAATCACAGCGCAGCTTTCATGTTACCTCAGTATAATATATGACAACCAATCACAGCGCAGCTTTCATGTTACCTCAGTATAATATATAACAACCAATCACAGCACAGCTTTCATGTTACCTCAGTATATTATCTAACAACCAATCACAGAGCAGCTTTCATGTTACCTCAGTGGTAATATATATAACAACCAATCACAGCGCAGCTTTCATGTTACTTCAGCAGTATAATATATAACAAGCAATCACAGCGCAGCTTTCATGTTACCTCAGTATAATATATAACAACCAATCACAGCGCAGCTTTCATGTTACCTCAGTATAATATATAACAACCAATCACAGCGCAGCTTTCATGTTACCTCAGTATAATATATAACAACCAATCACAGCGCAGCTTTCATGTTACCTCAGTATAATATATAACAACCAATCACAGCACAGCTTTCATGTTACCTCAGCAGTATAATATATAACAACCAATCACAGCACAGCTTTCATGTTACCTCAGTATAATATATAACAACCAATCACAGCGCAGCTTTCATGTTACCTCAGCAGTATAATATATAACAACCAATCACAGCACAGCTTTCATGTTACCTCAGTATAATATATAACAACCAATCACAGCGCAGCTTTCATGTTACTTCAGCAGTATAATATATAACAAGCAATCAGAGCGCAGCTTTCATGTTACCTCAGTATAATATATAACAACCAATCACAGCGCAGCTTTCATGTTACCTCAGCAGTATAATATATAACAACCAATCACAGCACAGCTTTCATGTTACCTCAGTATAATATATAACAACCAATCACAGTGCAGCTTTCATGTTACCTCAGCAGTATAATATATAACAACCAATCACAGCACAGCTTTCATGTTACCTCAGCATTCTCAATATCCAGCAATGGTTTAGTGATACGTTCGGCGGATGTATCATCTTGTAGTTGAACACGCCTCCCGTTGCTCGTAATGCCTTTTGCTTTCGTGCTTGAGATGGAAATCAAACAATCTTTGTCTGGGGGGCATAACTGTCGACGACGCTCGCACGGCGCCACCTATCGTAGGATAGATGTACTATGCCAGTAATCTTCCCAGGAGTGTACTCAACAACTTCCCAAAGTCTCATGGCAATTGGATGAATGGTGTAGTAATGCATAACGGACAGACAGAAAGACAGACATACACGCATACATTCAATTTTATATATATATAGATGACATCGGGAAGTAAGAGAATTACATTCCGCACGTAAAATTTGGACGCTAATTCTTTTGCACTTAGAATTGAATAATCTAGTTGGGACCCATTAGCTTTTCCTATTTATGACATAATCAACGCCCGTGCCAAATTTCAAGTTTCTACGACATCGAGAAGTAAGAAAATTAGTGAAAATGATGGAAATCGAACGATCTACGTGGGGGGAGGGGGGGGCGTAACTGTCAACGACGCTCGCACGCGCGCCATTTATCATAGGATAGTTGTACTATGCCAGTAATCTTCCCAGGAGTGTACTCAACAACTTCCCAAAGTTTCATGGCGATCGGATGAATGGTGCAGTAGCGCATAAAGGACAAACAGACAAACAGACAGACAGACAGCCACACACGCATACATTCAATTTTATATATATAGATGACATCGGGAAGTGAGAGAATTAGATTTTGTACACAGAATTTGGACGCTAATTCTTTGGCGCTTAGAATTAAATAATCGAGTTGGGACCCATTAGCTTTTCCTATTTATCACATAATCAATGCCCGTGCCAAATTTCAAGTTTTTATGACATCAGGAAGTGAGAGAATTAGATTACGCATTGTGGGGAAATAGCTTGGTAGGCGTGCGGAAATACCACGTTACCCAGGAAATACCACGTGGAGGTAACCATGCGACGTTTCCTTTATATAAAACTAGCTGACCCGTCGCGCGTTGCTGCGAAGACAGATAGACATATATTCATTCGTTTTTATATATCTAGATAACAACCAATCACAGCGCAGCTTTCATGTTACCTTAGCAGTATAATATATAACAACCAATCACAGCGCAGCTTTCATGTTACCCCAGCAGTAAGAGAAATAACAACCAATCACAGCGCAACTTTTATTCTGCCTCAGCAATATAAAAAATAGCAACCAATCACAGCGCAGCTTTCATGTTACCTCAGCAGTATAATATATAACAACCAATCACAGCGCAGCTTTCATGTTACCTCAGTATAATATATAACAACCAATCACAGCACAGCTTTCATGTTACCTCAGTATAATATATAACAACCAATCACAGCGCAGCTTTCATGTTACCTCAGTATAATATATAACAACAAATCACAGCGCAGCTTTCATGTTACCTCAGTGGTATAATATATAACAACCAATCACAGCGCAGCTTTCATGTTACCTCAGCAGTATAATATATAACAACCAATCACAGCGCAGCTTTCATGTTACCTCAGCAGTATAATATATAACAACCAATCACAGCGCAGCTTTCATGTTACCTCAGCAGTATAATATATAACAACCAATCACAGCGCAGCTTTCATGTTACCTCAGCAGTATAATATATAACAACCAATCACAGCGCAGCTTTCATGTTACCTCAGTATAACATATAACAACCAATCACAGCGCAGCTTTCATGTTTCCTCAGTATAATATATAACAACCAATCACAGCACAGCTTTCATGTTACCTCAGTATAATATATAACAACCAATCACAGCACAGCTTTCATGTTACCTCAGTATAATATATAACAACCAATCACAGCGCAGCTTTCATGTTACCTCAGCAGTATAATATATAACAACCAATCACAGCACAGCTTTCATGTTACCTTAGCAGTATAATATATAACAACCAATCACAGCGCAGCTTTCATGTTACCTCAGCAGTATAATATATAACAACCAATCACAGCGCAGCTTTCATGTTACCTCAGTATAATATATAACAACCAATCACAGCGCAGCTTTCATGTTACCTTAGCAGTATAATATATAACAACTAGAGATGAGCGAACACGTTCGGCCCCGCCCCTTTTTCGCCCGAACACCGAACTTTGCGAACACCTCGGTGTTCGGGCGAAAAAGTTCGGGGGCCGCCGTGGCAGCGCGGGGGGGTGCGGCGGGGAGCGGGGGGGAGAGGGAGAGAGAGAGGGCTCCCCCCTGTTCCCCGCTACTGCCGCCCGCGCCGCCGCGCATCTCCCCGCCCCCCGGCGGCACCCGGACACTTACGCGCGAACACTCCAGTGTTCGCTAAAGCCGGTGTCCGGGTGCGGATGTGTCCGTTACGGACACGTTCGCTCATCTCTAATAACAACCAATCACAGCGCAGCTTTCATGTTACCTTAGCAGTATAATATATAACAACCAATCACAGCGCAGCTTTCATGTTACCCCAGCAGTAAGAGAAATAACAACCAATCACAGCGCAACTTTTATTCTGCCTCAGCAATATAAAAAATAGCAACCAATCACAGCGCAGCTTTCATGTTACCTCAGTGGTATAATATATAACAACCAATCACAGCGCAGCTTTCATGTTACCTCAGTGGTATAATATATAGCAACGAATCGCAGCACAGCTTTCATGCAACCTCAGTAGTATAAGAAATAGCCACCAATTACAGCACAGCTTTCATTTTACCTCAGCAGTATAAGAAATTGCAACCAATCACAGTGCAGCTTTCATGTTACCTCAGCAGTATAATATATAACAACCAATCACAGCACAGCTTTCATGTTACCTCAGCATTCTCAATATCCAGGAATTGTCTTGTGATACGTTCGGCGGATGCATCATCTTGTAGTTGAACACGCCTCCCGTTGCTCGTAATGCCTTTTGCTTTCGTGCTTGAGATGGAAATCAAACGATCTTTGTCTGGGGGGCATAACTGTCGACGACGCTCGCACGGCGCCACCTATCGTAGGATAGTTGTACTATGCCAGTAATCTTCCCAGGAGTGTACTCAGCAACTTCCCAAAGTCTCATGGCGATTGGGTGAATGGTGTAGTAATGTATAAAGGACAAACAGACAGACAGACAGACATTCATTTATATATATCAGGAAGTGAGAGAATTAGATTCCGTACGTAAAATTTGGACGCTAATTGCTTTGCGCTTAGAATTGAATAATCGAGTTGGTACCCATTAACTTCCTATTTATGGCATATTCAATGCCCGTGCCAAATTTCAAGTTTCTATGTGAGAAAATTACATTCCGTACGTACAATTTGGACGCTAATTCTTTGGCGCATAGATATGAATATTCGAGTTGGGACCCATTAGCTTTTCCTATTTATGACATAATCAATGCTTGTGCCAAATTTCATGTTTCTACAACATCGGGAAGTGAGAGAATTAGTTGCAATGATGGAAATCGAACGATCTACGTGGGGGGTCGTAACTGTCGACGACGCACGCACGCGCGCCATTTATCGTAGCATAAATGTACTATGCCTATAATCTTCCCAGGAATGTACTCAACAACTTCCCAAAGTTTCATGGCGATCGGATGAATGGTGTAGTAGCGCATAAAGGACAAACAGACAGGCAGACACGCAGACACACATTCAATTTTATATATATATATAGATGACATCGGGAAGTAAGAGAATTACATTCCGCACGTAAAATTTGGACGCTAATTCATTTGCACATAGAATTGAATAATCTAGTTGGGACCCATTAGCTTTTCCTATTTATGACATAATCAATGCTCGTGCCAAATTTCATGTTTCTACGACATCGAGAAGTGAGAGAATTAGTGGCGAGTCAGTGAGTCAGTCAGTCAGTCACTCAGTGAGCGAGTCAGTGAGTGGGTCGGTCAGTCAGTCAGCGAGTCAGTCAGTCAGTAAGTAAGTGAGTCAGTCAGTGAGTCAGTCAATGAGTGAGTGAGTCAGTCAATGAGTGAGTCAGTCAGTGAGCTAGTGAGTGAGTCAGTCAGTGAGTCAGTGAATCAGTCAGTGAGTCAGTCAGTCAGTGAGTGAGTCAGTGAAACAGTAAGTGAGTCAGTCAGTGAGTGAGTGAGTCAGTCAGTGAGTCAATGAGTGAGTGAGTGAGTCAGTCAGTCAGTGAGTCACTCAGTAAATCAGTCAGTGAGTCAGTGAGTGAGTCAGTCAGTCAGTGAATCAGTCAATCAGTGAGTCAGTGAGTGAGTGAGTCAGTGAGTGAGTGAGTGAGTGAGTCAGTCAGTAAATCAGTCAGTGAGTCAGTGAGTGAGTCAGTCAGTCAGTGAATCAGTCAATCAGTGAGTCAGTCAGTAAATCAGTCAGTCAGTCACTGAGTGAGTCAGTGAATCAGTCAGTCAGTAAGTCAGTGAGTGAGTGAGTCAGTCAGTGAGTCAGTAAGTGAGTGAGTGAGTGAGTTAGTCAGTGAGTCAGTGAGTGAGTGAGTCAGTAAGTGAGTGAGTGAGTGAGTTAGTCAGTGAGTGAGTGAGTGAGTCAGTCAGTCACAATCCAGACTGATCTGTCCACCAATCACTGAGCAGTTGCTAGATGTTACTCAGCTGCAGGTTGTTAGGCAGAGCAGGCAGTGACTGACAACCATGCAATCCACATTTGTAAAGTACATATACAAATACAAGTGACCACATTACTTATGTAGTGCCCAACTCTGGGACACTACACTAGGACCCCCGACCTCTGACCTGCCTGGTAACATGGTGCCACCCCTCGAACCACCACTATGTGGGGAACAGGGACCCCGACCTCTGACCTGCCTGGTAACATGGCCGCCACCACTATGTGGGGAACAGGGACCCCGACCTCTGACCTGCCTGGTAACATGGCCACCACCCCTCAGACCACCACTATGTGGGGAACAGGGACCCCGACCTCTGACCTGCCTGGTAACATGGTGCCACCCCTCGAACCACCACCTATGTGCATAATAGGACCTGCTATATATATATATATATATATATATATATATATATATATATATATATATATATATATATCGTCTGATACCGGCTGATAGCAGAGAGAAGAATCGCCAATGTCAGCTTACCATACTGCTGTATATCTCCTATGATACTGGCTGATAACAGAGAGAACAACCCTGATGTAAGCTTACTGTACTGCTGTGTGTGTGTATATATATATATTGTAGTAGTGCAGTACACAGAAGGGCCTGTAGAGGGCTGCAGACAGGACTTCTGGTGCGAGGGTTAACCCAAAGGGGTGGAGCAGGAACTAGAAAAGGGCCAGTTCCTGCCAGAATCAGAGGGAGAGAGGATCAGTGCAGCAGAGCTGCTGTCTGGTGGCCTAGCAAGGGCCAGAGTCCGACAGGGACGACAACCCTGGACTCACACCTGAGAGACAGCTCAGGGGGGCTGAAGGGGTCCACACCCCTAACCTCAGGCTCCCAGGTGGGGTGCATAGGAACTGGGTTTTCGTTGTATGCTGTGAAAATAAAGTCTGGCAGGAGCCAGAGATAAACAAACCAACGTCTCTGGAGCTTCTACGTGTGTGCGCCTGGCCCATATAAGAGAGGTCAGCGGTCCCGAGGGTAGTAACCACAACATATATCCTCTGATACTGGCTGATAACAGAGAGAACAACCCCCGACGTCAGATTACTGTAATGCAATATATAAATAGCCTCTGATACCGGCTGATAACAGGGAGAACAACCCCCGATGTCAGATTACCGGACCGTTCTGTGTTATATATAAAGACGAAAGCCCTCACTCACTGACTGACTCGCCAAAAGTTCTCCAACTTCCTGATGTCGTAGAAACATGAAATTTGGCACAAGCATTGATTGTGTCATAAATAGCAAAAGTTAATGGGTCCCAACTCGATTATTCAATTCTAAGCACCAAAGAATTAGCGTCCAAATTTTATGTACGGAATCTAATTCTCTCACTTCCTGATGTCATTTTATATAAAGGAAACGTCGCATGGTTACCTCCACGTGGTGTTTCCTGGGTAACGCAGAGAACTATGCAAAATGTATCTCTAAAGTAACCACGACTTCATAAGATTTTCCGTGTGAACACCAGATAAACACCAGTACCAAATTAACTCGGGCGAAGCCGGGTATATCAGCTAGTATATATATATAAAGACGAAAGCCCTCACTGACTGACTGGCTGGCTGGCTGACTCACTCACTCAGTCACTGACTGACTGACTGACTGGCTGGCTGACTCACTCACTGACTGACTCACTCACTCAGTCACTGACTGACTGACTGACTGGCTGGCTGACTCACTCACTCACTCACTCACTCACTTTCCGATGTCGTAGAAACATGAAATTTGGCACAAGCATAGATTATCTCCAGAATAGGAAAAGTAATTGGGTCCCAACTCCATTATTCAATTCTATGCGCAAAAGAATTAGCGTCCAAATTTTATGTACGGAATCTAATTCTCTCACTTCCTGATGTCATTTTATATAAAGGAAACGTCGCATGGTTACCTCCACGTGGTGTTTCCTGGGTAACGCAGAGAACTATGCAAAATGTATCTCTAAAGTAACCACGACTTCATAAGATTTTGTGTGTGAACACCAGATAAACACCAGTACCAAATTAACTCGGGCGAAGCCGGGTATATCAGCTAATATATATATATAAAGACGAAAGCCCTCACTGACTGACTGACTGACTGACTGGCTGGCTGACTCACTCACTGACTGACTCACTCACTCAGTCACTGACTGACTGACTGGCTGGCTGACTCACTCACTCACTCACTCACTGACTGACTTTCCGATGTCGTAGAAACATGAAATTTGGCACAAGCATAGATTATCTCCAGAATAGGAAAAGTAATTGGGTCCCAACTCGATTATTCAATTCTAGCGCAAAAGAATTGGCGTCGAAATTTTACGTACATAATCTAAATCTCTCACTTCCCAATGTCATAGAAACGTGAAATTTGGCACGGGCATTGATTATGTCATAAATAGGAAAAGTTAATGGGTCCCAACTCCATTATTCAATTTTAAGCGCCAAAGAATTAGCGTCCAAATTTTATGTGCGGAATCTAATTCTCTCACTTCCTGATGTAATTTTATATAAAGGAAACGTCGCATGGTTACCTCCACGTGGTGTTTCCTGGGTAACGCAGAGAACTATGCAAAATGGTGAACATATGTTTTTCCTCAGTATCTCTAAAGTAACCACGACTTCATAAGATTTTCCGTGTGAACAGCAGATAAACACCAGTACCAAATTAACTCGGGCGAAGCCGGGTATATCAGCTAGTATGTATATATCGTCTGATACCGGCTGATAACAGAGAGAAAAACCCCTGATGTCAGCTTACCGTACCGTTGTGTGTGTGTGTTTATATAGATATATATCCTCTGATACTGGCTGATAACAGAGAAAACAGCTTCAGCGTTGCATACACTCCAAGAGAGAAAGGACCTGTAATGACGTCATAGCCCCTCGGTCAGAGGGCGGAGCCGCAATCCTGAAAGTGGATTTGCCGCAGATGGATGGACTTTGGAAGTCACATGGGAGGGCGGGGCTTAGTTATCTTCTTTGGGGCTGATAGAAGTGAAGACGGCCTAGCGAGTAGGCGGAGCGCAGCGACGAAGCAGACTCGTCACATGATCTAAAATCCGAGCAATATCTACTTCTGAGTGCCGCCCTCCGATCACATGACCTGGACGTCATCACAGGTCCTTCAGGTCTTATATGCAAAAGCAGTCCCGTATGCTGTTCTCCCTGTTATCAGCCGGTATCAGAGGCTATTTATATATTGCATCACGGTAAGCTGACAGCGGGGGTTGTTCTCTCTGTTATCAGCCGATATCAGAGGATATATATACATTACAGCAGTAACGGTACGCTGACATCAGGAGTTCTCTGTTATCAGCCGGTATCAGAGGATATTACAGCAGTACGGTACGCTGACATCTGGAGTTGTTCTCTGTTATCAGCCGTTATCAGAGGATATATATATATATACATTACAGCAGTACGGTATGCTGACATCTGGAGTTGTTCTCTGTTATCAGCCGTTATCAGAGGATATATATATACATTACAGCAGTACGGTACGCTGACATCTGGAGTTGTTCTCTGTTATCAGCCGGTATCAGAGGATATATATATATTACAGCAGTACGGTACGCTGTGTTTGGGGGTTCTGCTGGGATTTGTGGTGATACAGGGAGATATTTCTGGGCTCCGCCTATCAATGTCTGGTAACTACGTGGCCCCCCCTACATAGAGAATGGGGCCCCGACCCACCCAGGAGCCGAGCCCCGCTGCCAGTGTAACCCTCATAGGAGAGACAGCCTGGAGGTGACGGCCATGTTACCAAGCAGGTCGGGGGCCTTTTTTCCATATAGTGGTGGTCCGCAGGGTGACGGCCATGTTACCAGGCGGGTCAGAAGTCGGGGTCCTGTTCCTACATTCCTAGAGGTTGGACATCTATACATATAAAGACGAAAGCCCTGACTGACTCACTGACTGACTCACTGACTGACTGACTGACTGACTCACTGACTCACTGACTGACTCACTGACTCACTGACTGACTCACTGACTCACTGACTGACTCACTGACTCACTGACTGACTCACTGACTGACTCACTGACTCACTGACTCACTGACTGACTCACTGACTCACTGACTGACTCACTGACTGACTCACTGACTGACTCACTGACTGACTCACTGACTGACTCACTGACTGACTGTATGACTCACTGACTGACTGACTCACTGACTGACTCACTGACTGACTGACTGATTCACTGACTGACTCACTGACTGACTGACTGACTCACTGACTCACTGACTCACTGACTCACTGACTGACTCACTGACTGACTGACTGACTCACTGACTGACTGACTGACTCACTGACTGACTCACTGACTGACTCACTGACTGACTCACTGACTGACTGACTGACTGACCCACTGACTCACTGACTGACTCACTGACTGACTCGCTGACTGGCTGACTCGCTGACTGGCTGACTGGCTGGCTGACTCACTGACTGACTCACTGACTGACTGACTCGCTGACTGACTGACTGACTGGCTGACTCACTGACTGACTCACTGACTGACTGACTGACTGACTCACTGACTCACTGACTCACTGACTCACTGACTGACTCACTGACTGACTGACTGACTGACTGGCTGACTGGCTGACTCACTGACTGACTGACTCGCTGACTGACTGGCTGACTGGCTGACTGACTGACTCACTGACTGACTGATTCACTGACTCACTGACTGACTCACTGACTGACTCACTGACTGACTCACTGACTGACTCACTGACTGACTCACTGACTCACTGACTCACTGACTGACTGACTGACTGACTCACAGACTCACTGACTGTCTGACTCACTGACTGTCTGACTCACTGACTGTCTGACTCACTGACTGTCTGACTCACTGACTGTCTGACTCACTGACTGACTGATTCACTGACTCACTGACTGACTCACTGACTGACTCACTGACTGACTCACTGACTGACTCACTGACTGACTCACTGACTGACTGACTCACTGACTGACTGACTGACTGACTGACTCACAGACTCACTGACTGTCTGACTCACTGACTGTCTGACTCACTGACTGTCTGACTCACTGACTGTCTGACTCACTGACTGTCTGACTCACTGACTGTCTGACTCACTGACTGACTGACTCACTGACTGACTCACTGACTGACTCACTGACTCACTGACTGACTCACTGACTGACTCACTGACTCACTGACTCACTGACTGGCTGACTCACTGGCTGACTCACTGACTGACTCACTGACTGACTCACTGACTGACTCACTGACTGACTCACTGACTGACTCACTGACTGACTCACTGACTCACTGACTGACTCACTGACTCACTGACTGACTCACTGACTGACTCACTGACTGACTCACTGACTCACTGACTGACTCACTGACTGACTCACTGACTGACTCACTGACTGACTCACTGACTGACTGACTCACTGACTGACTGACTCACTGACTGACTGACTCACTGACTGACTGACTCACTGACTGACTGACTGACTGACTCACTGACTGGCTGACTGACTCGCTGACTGGCTGACTGACTCGCTGACTGGCTGACTGGCTGACTGACTCACTGACTGGCTGACTCACTGACTGACTCACTGACTGACTCACTGACTGACTGACTCGCTGACTGACTGACTGACTGGCTGACTGACTCACTGACTGGCTGACTCACTGACTGACTGACTCACTGACTCGCTGACTGACTGACTGACTGACTCACTGACTGACTGATTCACTGACTGACTGACTCACTGACTGACTCACTGACTGACTCACTGACTCACTGACTCACTGACTGACTGACTGACTGACTGACTGACTGACTGACTGACTGGCTGACTCACTGACAGGCTGACTCACTGACTGGCTGACTCGCTGACTCGCTGACTGGCTGACTGGCTGACTCGCTGACTGGCTGACTGGCTGACTCGCTGACTGGCTGACTCGCTGACTGGCTGACTCACTGACTGGCTGACTCACTGACTGGCTGACTCACTGACTGGCTGACTCACTGACTGGCTGACTGATTCACTGACTGACTCACTGACTGACCCACTGACTCACTGACTGACTGTCTGACTCACTGACTGTCTGACTCACTGACTGTCTGACTCACTGACTGTCTGACTCACTGACTGTCTGACTCACTGACTGTCTGACTCACTGACTGTCTGACTCACTGACTGTCTGACTCACTGACTGTCTGACTCACTGTCTGACTCACTGACTGACTCACTGACTGGCTCACTGACTGGCTGATTCACTGACTCACTGACTGACTGACTGACTCACTGACTCACTCACTGACTCACTGACTGACTGACTCACTGACTGTCTGACTCACTGACTGTCTGACTCACTGACTGTCTGACTCACTGACTGTCTGACTCACTGACTGTCTGACTCACTGACTGTCTGACTCACTGACTGACTGGCTGATTCACTGACTGACTCACTGACTGGCTGATTCACTGACTGACTGACTCACTGACTCACTGACTCACTCACTGACTGACTGACTCACTCGCTGACTGACTCACTCGCTGACTGACTGACTCACTGACTGACTGACTCACTGACTGACTGACTGACTCACTGACTGACTGACTGACTCACTGGCTGACTCACTGACTCACTCACTGACTGACTGACTCACTGACTGACTCACTGACTGACTCACTGACTGACTGACTGACTGACTGACTGACTGACTGTCTGACTCACTGACTGTCTGACTCACTGACTCACTGACTGTCTGACTCACTGACTGTCTGACTCACTGACTGTCTGACTCACTGACTGTCTGACTCACTGACTGTCTGACTCACTGACTGTCTGACTCACTGACTGTCTGACTCACTGACTGTCTGACTCACTGACTGTCTGACTCACTGACTGTCTGACTCACTGACTGTCTGACTCACTGACTGTCTGACTCACTGACTCACTGACTCACTGACTGACTCACTGACTGACTGACTCACTGACTGACTCACTGACTGACTCACTGACTGACTCACTGACTCACTGACTGACTCACTGACTCACTGACTCACTGACTCACTGACTGACTGACTGGCTGACTCACTGACTGGCTGACTGATTCACTGACTGACTCACTGACTGACCCACTGACTCACTGACTGTCTGACTGACTCACTGACTGTCTGACTCACTGACTGTCTGACTCACTGACTGTCTGACTCACTGACTGTCTGACTCACTGACTGTCTGACTCACTGACTCACTGACTCACTGACTCACTGACTGACTCACTGACTGACTCACTGACTGACTCACTGACTGACTCACTGACTCACTGACTCACTGACTCACTGACTCACTGACTCACTGACTGACTGACTGACTGACTGGCTGACTCACTGACTGGCTGACTGATTCACTGACTGACTCACTGACTGACCCACTGACTCACTGACTGTCTGACTGACTCACTGACTGTCTGACTCACTGACTGTCTGACTCACTGACTGTCTGACTCACTGACTGTCTGACTCACTGACTGTCTGACTCACTGACTCACTGACTCACTGACTCACTGACTCACTGACTGACTCACTGACTGACTCACTGACTGGCTGATTCTCTGACTCACTGACTGACTGACTGACTCACTGACTCACTGACTGACTGACTCACTCACTGACTCACTGACTGACTGACTCACTGACTGTCTGACTCACTGACTCACTGACTGTCTGACTCACTGACTGTCTGACTCACTGACTGTCTGACTCACTGACTCACTGACTCACTGACTCACTGACTCACTGACTGACTCACTGACTGACTCACTGACTGGCTGATTCTCTGACTCACTGACTGACTGACTGACTCACTGACTCACTGACTGACTGACTCACTCACTGACTCACTGACTGACTGACTCACTGACTGTCTGACTCACTGACTGTCTGACTCACTGACTGTCTGACTCACTGACTGTCTGACTCACTGACTGTCTGACTCACTGACTGTCTGACTCACTGACTGTCTGACTCACTGACTGTCTGACTCACTGACTGTCTGACTCACTGACTGTCTGACTCACTGACTGTCTGACTCACTGACTGTCTGACTCACTGACTGTCTGACTCACTGACTGACTGACTGACTGACTGACTGACTGACTGGCTGATTCACTGACTGACTCACTGACTGGCTGATTCACTGACTGACTGACTCACTCACTGACTGACTGATTCACTCGCTGACTGACTCATTCACTGACTGACTGACTCACTGACTGACTCACTGACTCACTGACTCACTGGCTGACTCACTGACTCACTCACTGACTCACTCACTGACTGACTGACTGACTGACTGACTGACTGACTGTCTGACTCACTGACTGTCTGACTCACTGACTCACTGACTGTCTGACTCACTGACTGTCTGACTCACTGACTGTCTGACTCACTGACTGTCTGACTCACTGACTGTCTGACTCACTGACTGTCTGACTCACTGACTGTCTGACTCACTGACTGTCTGACTCACTGACTGTCTGACTCACTGACTGTCTGACTCACTGACTGTCTGACTCACTGACTGTCTGACTCACTGACTCACTGACTCACTGACTCACTGACTCACTGACTCACTGACTCACTGACTGACTCACTGACTCACTGACTCACTGACTGACTCACTGACTGACTCACTGACTGACTCACTGACTGACTCACTGACTGACTCACTGACTGACTCACTGACTGACTCACTGACTGACTCACTGACTGACTGACTCACTGACTGACTCACTGACTCACTGACTGACTCACTGACTCACTGACTGACTCACTGACTGGCTGACTCACTGACTGGCTGACTCACTGACTGACTGACTGACTGACTCACTGACTGACTGACTCACTGACTCACTGACTCACTGACTGACTCACTGACTCACTGACTGACTGACTCACTGACTGACTGACTCACTGACTGACTGACTCACTGACTGACTGACTCACTGACTGACTTACTCACTGACTGACTGACTCACTGACTGACTGACTCACTGACTGACTGACTCACTGACTGACTGACTCACTGACTGACTGATTCACTGACTGACTGATTCACTGACTGACTGATTCACTGACTGACTGATTCACTGACTGACTGACTCACTGACTGACTGACTCACTGACTGACTGACTCACTGACTCACTGACTGACTGACTCACTGACTGACTGACTCACTGACTCACTGACTGACTCACTGACTGACTCACTGACTGACTCACTGACTGACTCACTGACTGACTCACTGACTGACTCACTGACTGACTCACTGACTGACTCACTGACTGACTCACTGACTCACTGACTGTCTGACTGTCTGACTCACTGACTGTCTGACTCACTGACTGTCTGACTCACTGACTGACTGACTCACTGACTGTCTGACTCACTGACTGTCTGACTCACTGACTGTCTGACTCACTGACTGTCTGACTCACTGACTGTCTGACTCACTGACTGTCTGACTCACTGACTGTCTGACTCACTGACTGTCTGACTCACTGACTGTCTGACTCACTGACTGTCTGACTCACTGACTGTCTGACTCACTGACTCACTGACTGACTCACTGACTGACTCACTGACTGACTCACTGACTGACTCACTGACTGACTCACTGACTGACTCACTGACTCACTGACTCGCTGACTGGCTGACTGGCTGACTCACTGACTGGCTGACTGATTCACTGACTGACTCACTGACTGACCCACTGACTCACTGACTCACTGACTGTCTGACTGACTCACTGACTGTCTGACTCACTGACTGTCTGACTCACTGACTGTCTGACTCACTGACTGTCTGACTCACTGACTGTCTGACTGTCTGACTCACTGACTCACTGACTCACTGACTCACTGACTGGCTGACTGATTCACTGACTGATTCACTGACTGACTCACTGACTCACTGACTCACTGACTGGCTGACTGGCTGACTCACTGACTGGCTGACTGATTCACTGACTGACTCACTGACTGACCCACTGACTCACTGACTCACTGACTGTCTGACTCACTGACTGTCTGACTCACTGACTGTCTGACTCACTGACTGTCTGACTCACTGACTGTCTGACTCACTGACTGTCTGACTCACTGACTGTCTGACTCACTGACTGTCTGACTCACTGACTGTCTGACTCACTGACTGTCTGACTCACTGACTGTCTGACTCACTGACTCACTGACTGACTGACTCACTGACTCACTGACTCACTGACTGACTCACTGACTGACTCACTGACTGGCTGATTCACTGACTCACTGACTGACTGACTGACTCACTGACTGACTGACTGACTCACTGACTGACTGACTGACTCACTGACTCACTGACTGACTGACTCACTCACTGACTCACTGACTGTCTAACTCACTGACTGTCTGACTCACTGACTGTCTGACTCACTGGCTGTCTGACTCACTGACTGTCTGACTCACTGACTGTCTGACTCACTGACTGTCTGACTCACTGACTGTCTGACTCACTGACTGTCTGACTCACTGACTGTCTGACTCACTGACTGACTGACTCACTGACTGACTGACTGACTGACTGACTGGCTGATTCACTGACTGACTCACTGACTGACTGACTCACTCACTGACTCACTGACTGACTCACTGACTGACTGTATGACTCACTGACTGACTGACTCACTGACTGACTCACTGACTGACTGACTGATTCACTGACTGACTCACTGACTCACTGACTCACTGACTGACTCACTGACTCACTGACTGACTCACTGACTGACTGACTCACTGACTGACTCACTGACTGACTCACTGACTGACTGTATGACTCACTGACTGACTGACTCACTGACTGACTCACTGACTGACTGACTGATTCACTGACTGACTCACTGACTGACTGACTGACTCACTGACTCGCTGACTCACTGACTCACTGACTGACTCACTGACTGACTCGCTGACTGGCTGACTCGCTGACTGGCTGACTGGCTGACTGGCTGGCTGACTCACTGACTGACTCACTGACTGACTGACTCGCTGACTGACTGACTGACTGGCTGACTCACTGACTGACTCACTGACTGACTCACTGACTCACTGACTCACTGACTCACTGACTCACTGACTGACTCACTGACTCACTGACTGACTGACTGACTGACTGGCTGACTGGCTGACTCACTGACTGACTCACTGACTGACTGACTCGCTGACTGACTGGCTGACTGGCTGACTGACTGACTGACTCACTGACTGACTGATTCACTGACTCACTGACTGACTCACTGACTGACTCACTGACTGACTCACTGACTGACTCACTGACTGACTGACTCACTGACTGACTCACTGACTGACTCACTGACTGACTCACTGACTGACTCACTGACTGACTGACTGACTCACAGACTCACTGACTGTCTGACTCACTGACTGTCTGACTCACTGACTGTCTGACTCACTGACTGTCTGACTCACTGACTGACTGATTCACTGACTCACTGACTGACTCACTGACTGACTCACTGACTGACTGACTGACTGACTGACTCACTGACTGACTGACTGACTGACTGACTCACAGACTCACTGACTGTCTGACTCACTGACTGTCTGACTCACTGACTGTCTGACTCACTGACTGTCTGACTCACTGACTGTCTGACTCACTGACTGTCTGACTCACTGACTGACTGACTCACTGACTGACTCACTGACTGACTCACTGACTCACTGACTCACTGACTGACTGACTGACTGACTGACTGACTGACTGACTCACTGACTCACTGACTGGCTGACTCACTGACTGACTCACTGACTGACTCACTGACTGACTCACTGACTCACTGACTGACTCACTGACTCACTGACTGACTCACTGACTGACTCACTGACTCACTGACTGACTCACTGACTGACTCACTGACTGACTCACTGACTGACTGACTCACTGACTGACTGACTCACTGACTGACTGACTCACTGACTGACTGACTCACTGACTGACTGACTCACTGACTGACTGACTGACTGACTCACTGACTGACTGACTGACTCGCTGACTGGCTGACTGACTCGCTGACTCGCTGACTGGCTGACTGACTCGCTGACTCGCTGACTGGCTGACTGACTCACTGACTGGCTGACTCACTGACTGACTCACTGACTGACTCACTGACTGACTGACTCGCTGACTGACTGACTGACTGGCTGACTGACTCACTGACTGGCTGACTCACTGACTGACTGACTCACTGACTCGCTGACTGACTGACTGACTGACTCACTGACTGACTGATTCACTGACTGACTGACTCACTGACTGACTCACTGACTGACTCACTGACTCACTGACTGACTGACTGACTGACTGACTGACTGACTGGCTGACTCGCTGACTCGCTGACTGGCTGACTCGCTGACTGGCTGACTCGCTGACTGGCTGACTCACTGACTGGCTGACTCACTGACTGGCTGACTCACTGACTGGCTGACTCACTGACTGGCTGACTGATTCACTGACTGACTCACTGACTGACCCACTGACTCACTGACTGTCTGACTGACTCACTGTCTGACTGACTCACTGACTGTCTGACTCACTGACTGTCTGACTCACTGACTGTCTGACTCACTGACTGTCTGACTCACTGACTGTCTGACTCACTGACTGACTCACTGACTGGCTCACTGACTGGCTGATTCACTGACTCACTGACTGACTGACTGACTCACTGACTCACTGACTGACTCACTCACTGACTCACTGACTGACTGACTCACTGACTGTCTGACTCACTGACTGTCTGACTCACTGACTGTCTGACTCACTGACTGTCTGACTCACTGACTGACTGACTCACTGACTGACTGACTCACTGACTGACTGACTCACTGACTCACTGACTGACTGACTCACTGACTGACTGACTCACTGACTCACTGACTGACTCACTGACTGACTCACTGACTGACTCACTGACTGACTCACTGACTGACTCACTGACTGACTCACTGACTGACTCACTGACTGACTCACTGACTCACTGACTGTCTGACTGTCTGACTCACTGACTGTCTGACTCACTGACTGTCTGACTCACTGACTGACTGACTCACTGACTGTCTGACTCACTGACTGTCTGACTCACTGACTGTCTGACTCACTGACTGTCTGACTCACTGACTGTCTGACTCACTGACTGTCTGACTCACTGACTGTCTGACTCACTGACTGTCTGACTCACTGACTGTCTGACTCACTGACTGTCTGACTCACTGACTGTCTGACTCACTGACTGTCTGACTCACTGACTGTCTGACTCACTGACTCACTGACTGACTCACTGACTGACTCACTGACTGACTCACTGACTGACTCACTGACTGACTCACTGACTGACTCACTGACTGACTCACTGACTGACTCACTGACTCACTGACTCACTGACTGGCTGACTGGCTGACTCACTGACTGGCTGACTGATTCACTGACTGACTCACTGACTGACCCACTGACTCACTGACTCACTGACTGTCTGACTGACTCACTGACTGTCTGACTCACTGACTGTCTGACTCACTGACTGTCTGACTCACTGACTGTCTGACTGTCTGACTCACTGACTCACTGACTCACTGACTGGCTGACTGATTCACTGACTGATTCACTGACTGACTCACTGACTCACTGACTCACTGACTGGCTGACTGGCTGACTCACTGACTGGCTGACTGATTCACTGACTGACTCACTGACTGACCCACTGACTCACTGACTCACTGACTGTCTGACTCACTGACTGTCTGACTCACTGACTGTCTGACTCACTGACTGTCTGACTCACTGACTGTCTGACTCACTGACTGTCTGACTCACTGACTGTCTGACTCACTGACTGTCTGACTCACTGACTGTCTGACTCACTGACTGTCTGACTCACTGACTGACTGACTCACTGACTCACTGACTCACTGACTGACTCACTGACTGACTCACTGACTGGCTGATTCACTGACTCACTGACTGACTGACTGACTCACTGACTGACTGACTGACTCACTGACTGACTGACTGACTCACTGACTCACTGACTGACTGACTCACTCACTGACTCACTGACTGTCTAACTCACTGACTGTCTGACTCACTGACTGTCTGACTCACTGGCTGTCTGACTCACTGACTGTCTGACTCACTGACTGTCTGACTCACTGACTGTCTGACTCACTGACTGTCTGACTCACTGACTGTCTGACTCACTGACTGTCTGACTCACTGACTGACTGACTCACTGACTGACTGACTGACTGACTGACTGACTGACTGGCTGATTCACTGACTGACTCACTGACTGACTGACTCACTCACTGACTCACTGACTGACTCACTGACTGACTGTATGACTCACTGACTGACTGACTCACTGACTGACTCACTGACTGACTGACTGATTCACTGACTGACTCACTGACTCACTGACTCACTGACTGACTCACTGACTCACTGACTGACTCACTGACTGACTGACTCACTGACTGACTCACTGACTGACTCACTGACTGACTGTATGACTCACTGACTGACTGACTCACTGACTGACTCACTGACTGACTGACTGATTCACTGACTGACTCACTGACTGACTGACTGACTCACTGACTCACTGACTCACTGACTCACTGACTGACTCACTGACTGACTCGCTGACTGGCTGACTCGCTGACTGGCTGACTGGCTGACTGGCTGGCTGACTCACTGACTGACTCACTGACTGACTGACTCGCTGACTGACTGACTGACTGGCTGACTCACTGACTGACTCACTGACTGACTCACTGACTCACTGACTCACTGACTCACTGACTGACTCACTGACTGACTGACTGACTGACTGGCTGACTGGCTGACTCACTGACTGACTCACTGACTGACTGACTCGCTGACTGACTGGCTGACTGGCTGACTGACTGACTGACTCACTGACTGACTCACTGACTGACTCACTGACTGACTCACTGACTGACTCACTGACTGACTCACTGACTGACTCACTGACTGACTGACTCACTGACTGACTCACTGACTGACTCACTGACTGACTGACTGACTGACTGACTGACTCACAGACTCACTGACTGTCTGACTCACTGACTGTCTGACTCACTGACTGTCTGACTCACTGACTGACTGATTCACTGACTCACTGACTGACTCACTGACTGACTCACTGACTGACTCACTGACTGACTCACTGACTGACTCACTGACTGACTGACTCACTGACTGACTGACTGACTGACTGACTCACAGACTCACTGACTGTCTGACTCACTGACTGTCTGACTCACTGACTGTCTGACTCACTGACTGTCTGACTCACTGACTGTCTGACTCACTGACTGACTGACTCACTGACTGACTCACTGACTGACTCACTGACTCACTGACTGACTGACTGACTGACTGACTGACTGACTGACTCACTGACTCACTGACTGGCTGACTCACTGACTGACTCACTGACTGACTCACTGACTCACTGACTGACTCACTGACTCACTGACTGACTCACTGACTGACTCACTGACTCACTGACTGACTCACTGACTGACTCACTGACTGACTCACTGACTGACTGACTCACTGACTGACTGACTCACTGACTGACTGACTCACTGACTGACTGACTCACTGACTGACTGACTGACTGACTCACTGACTGACTGACTGACTCGCTGACTGGCTGACTGACTCGCTGACTGGCTGACTGACTCGCTGACTGGCTGACTGACTCGCTGACTCGCTGACTGGCTGACTGACTCACTGACTGGCTGACTCACTGACTGACTCACTGACTGACTCACTGACTGACTGACTCGCTGACTGACTGACTGACTGGCTGACTGACTCACTGACTGGCTGACTCACTGACTGACTGACTCACTGACTCGCTGACTGACTGACTGACTGACTCACTGACTGACTGATTCACTGACTGACTGACTCACTGACTGACTCACTGACTGACTCACTGACTCACTGACTGACTGACTGACTGACTGACTGGCTGACTCACTGACTCACTGACTGGCTGACTCGCTGACTCGCTGACTGGCTGACTCGCTGACTGGCTGACTCGCTGACTGGCTGACTCACTGACTGGCTGACTCACTGACTGGCTGACTCACTGACTGGCTGACTCACTGACTGGCTGACTGATTCACTGACTGACTCACTGACTGACCCACTGACTCACTGACTGTCTGACTGACTCACTGTCTGACTGACTCACTGACTGTCTGACTCACTGACTGTCTGACTCACTGACTGTCTGACTCACTGACTGTCTGACTCACTGACTGTCTGACTCACTGACTGTCTGACTCACTGACTGACTCACTGACTGGCTCACTGACTGGCTGATTCACTGACTCACTGACTGACTGACTGACTCACTGACTCACTGACTGACTCACTCACTGACTCACTCACTGACTCACTGACTGACTGACTCACTGACTGTCTGACTCACTGACTGTCTGACTCACTGACTGTCTGACTCACTGACTGTCTGACTCACTGACTGTCTGACTCACTGACTGTCTGACTCACTGACTGACTGGCTGATTCACTGACTGACTCACTGACTGGCTGATTCACTGACTGACTGACTCACTGACTCACTGACTCACTCACTGACTGACTGACTCACTCGCTGACTGACTGACTCACTGACTGACTGACTCACTGACTGACTGACTGACTCACTGACTGACTGACTGACTCACTGACTCACTGGCTGACTCACTGACTCACTCACTGACTGACTGACTCACTGACTGACTCACTGACTGACTGACTGACTGACTGACTGACTGACTGTCTGACTCACTGACTCACTGACTGTCTGACTCACTGACTGTCTGTCTGACTCACTGACTGTCTGACTCACTGACTGTCTGACTCACTGACTGTCTGACTCACTGACTGTCTGACTCACTGACTGTCTGACTCACTGACTGTCTGACTCACTGACTGTCTGACTCACTGACTCACTGACTCACTGACTCACTGACTGACTCACTGACTGACTCACTGACTGACTCACTGACTGACTCACTGACTGACTCACTGACTGACTCACTGACTGACTCACTGACTGACTCACTGACTGACTCACTGACTCACTGACTCACTGACTCACTGACTCACTGACTCACTGACTCACTGACTGACTGACTGGCTGACTCACTGACTGGCTGACTGATTCACTGACTGACTCACTGACTGACCCACTGACTCACTGACTGTCTGACTGACTCACTGACTGTCTGACTCACTGACTGTCTGACTCACTGACTGTCTGACTCACTGACTGTCTGACTCACTGACTGTCTGACTCACTGACTCACTGACTCACTGACTGACTCACTGACTGACTCACTGACTGACTCACTGACTGACTCACTGACTGACTCACTGACTCACTGACTCACTGACTGACTCACTGACTCACTGACTCACTGACTGACTCACTGACTCACTGACTCACTGACTCACTGACTCACTGACTGGCTGACTCACTGACTGGCTGACTGATTCACTGACTGACTCACTGACTGACCCACTGACTCACTGACTGTCTGACTGACTCACTGACTGTCTGACTCACTGACTGTCTGACTCACTGACTGTCTGACTCACTGACTGTCTGACTCACTGACTGTCTGACTCACTGACTGTCTGACTCACTGACTGACTGACTCACTGACTCACTGACTCACTGACTGACTCACTGACTGACTCACTGACTGGCTGATTCTCTGACTCACTGACTGACTGACTGACTCACTGACTCACTGACTGACTGACTCACTCACTGACTCACTGACTGACTGACTCACTGACTGTCTGACTCACTGACTGTCTGACTCACTGACTGTCTGACTCACTGACTGTCTGACTCACTGACTGTCTGACTCACTGACTGTCTGACTCACTGACTGTCTGACTCACTGACTCACTGACTCACTGACTCACTGACTGACTCACTGACTGACTCACTGACTGGCTGATTCTCTGACTCACTGACTGACTGACTGACTCACTGACTCACTGACTGACTGACTCACTCACTGACTCACTGACTGACTGACTCACTGACTGTCTGACTCTTTGACTGTCTGACTCACTGACTGTCTGACTCACTGACTGTCTGACTCACTGACTGTCTGACTCACTGACTGTCTGACTCACTGACTGTCTGACTCACTGACTGTCTGACTCACTGACTGTCTGACTCACTGACTGTCTGACTCACTGACTGTCTGACTCACTGACTGACTGACTGACTGACTGACTGGCTGATTCACTGACTGACTCACTGACTGGCTGATTCACTGACTGACTGACTCACTCACTGACTGACTGACTCACTCGCTGACTGACTCACTCGCTGACTGACTCACTCACTGACTGACTGACTCACTGACTCACTGACTCACTGGCTGACTCACTGACTCACTCACTGACTCACTGACTGACTGACTTACTGACTGACTGACTGACTGACTGGCTCACTGACTGGCTGACTGACTGTCTGACTCACTGACTGTCTGACTCACTGACTCACTGACTCACTGACTGTCTGACTCACTGACTGTCTGACTCACTGACTGTCTGACTCACTGACTGTCTGACTCACTGACTGTCTGACTCACTGACTGTCTGACTCACTGACTGTCTGACTCACTGACTGTCTGACTCACTGACTGTCTGACTCACTGACTGTCTGACTCACTGACTGTCTGACTCACTGACTGTCTGACTCACTGACTGTCTGACTCACTGACTGTCTGACTCACTGACTGTCTGACTCACTGACTGTCTGACTCACTGACTGTCTGACTCACTGACTCACTGACTCACTGACTCACTGACTCACTGACTGACTCACTGACTCACTGACTCACTGACTGACTCACTGACTGACTCACTGACTGACTCACTGACTGACTCACTGACTGACTCACTGACTGACTCACTGACTGACTCACTGACTGACTCACTGACTGACTCACTGACTGACTGACTCACTGACTGACTCACTGACTCACTGACTGACTCACTGACTGGCTGACTCACTGACTGGCTGACTCACTGACTGACTGACTGACTGACTCACTGACTCACTGACTCACTGACTCACTGACTCACTGACTGACTGACTGACTCACTGACTGACTGACTCACTGACTGACTGACTCACTGACTGACTGACTCACTGACTGACTGACTCACTGACTGACTTACTCACTGACTGACTTACTCACTGACTGACTGACTCACTGACTGACTGACTCACTGACTGACTGACTCACTGACTGACTGATTCACTGACTGACTGATTCACTGACTGACTGATTCACTGACTGACTGATTCACTGACTGACTGATTCACTGACTGACTGATTCACTGACTGACTGATTCACTGACTGACTGACTCACTGACTGACTGACTCACTGACTCACTGACTGACTGACTCACTGACTGACTGACTCACTGACTCACTGACTCACTGACTCACTGACTCACTGACTGACTGACTCACTGACTGACTGACTCACTGACTGACTCACTGACTGACTCACTGACTGACTCACTGACTGACTCACTGACTGACTCACTGACTGACTCACTGACTGACTCACTGACTGACTCACTGACTGACTCACTGACTGACTCACTGACTCACTGACTGTCTGACTGTCTGACTCACTGACTGTCTGACTCACTGACTGTCTGACTCACTGACTGTCTGACTCACTGACTGTCTGACTCACTGACTGTCTGACTCACTGACTGTCTGACTCACTGACTGTCTGACTCACTGACTCACTGACTCACTGACTGACTCACTGACTGACTCACTGACTGACTCACTGACTGACTCACTGACTGACTCACTGACTGACTCACTGACTGACTCACTGACTGACTCACTGACTGACTCACTGACTGACTCACTGACTGGCTGACTGGCTGACTCACTGACTGGCTGACTGATTCACTGACTGACTCACTGACTGACCCACTGACTCACTGACTCACTGACTGTCTGACTGACTCACTGTCTGACTGACTCACTGACTGTCTGACTCACTGACTGTCTGACTCACTGACTGTCTGACTCACTGACTCACTGACTGACTGACTGACTGGCTGATTCACTGACTGACTCACTGACTGGCTGATTCACTGACTGACTGACTCACTCACTGACTGACTGACTCACTCGCTGACTGACTCACTCGCTGACTGACTCACTCGCTGACTGACTCACTCACTGACTGACTGACTCACTGACTCACTGACTCACTGGCTGACTCACTGACTCACTCACTGACTCACTCACTGACTCACTGACTCACTGACTGACTGACTTACTGACTGACTGACTGACTGACTGGCTCACTGACTGGCTGACTGACTGTCTGACTCACTGACTGTCTGACTCACTGACTCACTGACTCACTGACTGTCTGTCTCACTGACTGTCTGACTCACTGACTGTCTGACTCACTGACTGTCTGACTCACTGACTGTCTGACTCACTGACTGTCTGACTCACTGACTGTCTGACTCACTGACTGTCTGACTCACTGACTGTCTGACTCACTGACTGTCTGACTCACTGACTGTCTGACTCACTGACTGTCTGACTCACTGACTGTCTGACTCACTGACTGTCTGACTCACTGACTGTCTGACTCACTGACTGTCTGACTCACTGACTGTCTGACTCACTGACTGTCTGACTCACTGACTGTCTGACTCACTGACTGTCTGACTCACTGACTGTCTGACTCACTGACTCACTGACTCACTGACTGACTCACTGACTGACTCACTGACTGACTCACTGACTGACTCACTGACTGACTCACTGACTGACTCACTGACTGACTCACTGACTGACTCACTGACTGACTCACTGACTGACTCACTGACTGACTGACTCACTGACTGACTCACTGACTCACTGACTGACTCACTGACTGGCTGACTCACTGACTGGCTGACTCACTGACTGACTGACTGACTGACTCACTGACTCACTGACTCACTGACTCACTGACTCACTGACTGACTGACTGACTCACTGACTGACTGACTCACTGACTGACTGACTCACTGACTGACTGACTCACTGACTGACTGACTCACTGACTGACTGACTCACTGACTGACTGACTCACTGACTGACTTACTCACTGACTGACTGACTCACTGACTGACTGACTCACTGACTGACTGACTCACTGACTGACTGACTCACTGACTGACTGATTCACTGACTGACTGATTCACTGACTGACTGATTCACTGACTGACTGATTCACTGACTGACTGATTCACTGACTGACTGATTCACTGACTGACTGACTCACTGACTGACTGACTCACTGACTCACTGACTCACTGACTCACTGACTGACTGACTCACTGACTGACTGACTCACTGACTCACTGACTCACTGACTCACTGACTGACTGACTCACTGACTGACTGACTCACTGACTGACTCACTGACTGACTCACTGACTGACTCACTGACTGACTCACTGACTGACTCACTGACTGACTCACTGACTGACTCACTGACTGACTCACTGACTGACTCACTGACTGACTCACTGACTGACTCACTGACTCACTGACTGTCTGACTGTCTGACTCACTGACTGTCTGACTCACTGACTGTCTGACTCACTGACTGTCTGACTCACTGACTGTCTGACTCACTGACTGTCTGACTCACTGACTCACTGACTCACTGACTGACTCACTGACTGACTCACTGACTGACTCACTGACTGACTCACTGACTGACTCACTGACTGACTCACTGACTGACTCACTGACTGACTCACTGACTGACTCACTGACTGACTCACTGACTGACTCACTGACTGACTCACTGACTCGCTGACTGGCTGACTGGCTGACTGATTCACTGACTGACTCACTGACTGACCCACTGACTCACTGACTCACTGACTGTCTGACTGACTCACTGACTGTCTGACTCACTGACTGTCTGACTCACTGACTGTCTGACTCACTGACTCACTGACTCACTGACTCACTGACTCACTGACTGACTCACTGACTGACTCACTGACTGACTCGCTGACTCGCTGACTCACTGACTGGCTGACTGTCTGACTCACTGACTGTCTGACTCACTGACTGTCTGACTCACTGACTGTCTGACTCACTGACTGTCTGACTCACTGACTGTCTGACTCACTGACTGTCTGACTCACTGACTGTCTGACTCACTGACTGTCTGACTCACTGACTCACTGACTGACTCACTGACTGGCTGATTCACTGACTCACTGACTGACTGACTGACTCACTGACTGACTGACTGACTCACTGACTCACTGACTGACTGACTCACTCACTGACTCACTGACTGTCTAACTCACTGACTGTCTGACTCACTGACTGACTGACTCACTGACTGACTGACTCACTGACTGACTGACTCACTGACTGACTGACTCACTGACTGACTGACTGACTGACTCACTGACTGACTGACTGACTCGCTGACTGGCTGACTGACTCGCTGACTGGCTGACTGACTCGCTGACTGGCTGACTGACTCGCTGACTCGCTGACTGGCTGACTGACTCACTGACTGGCTGACTCACTGACTGACTCACTGACTGACTCACTGACTGACTGACTCGCTGACTGACTGACTGACTGGCTGACTGACTCACTGACTGGCTGACTCACTGACTGACTGACTCACTGACTCGCTGACTGACTGACTGACTGACTCACTGACTGACTGATTCACTGACTGACTGACTCACTGACTGACTCACTGACTGACTCACTGACTCACTGACTGACTGACTGACTGACTGACTGGCTGACTCACTGACTGGCTGACTCGCTGACTCGCTGACTGGCTGACTCGCTGACTGGCTGACTCGCTGACTGGCTGACTCACTGACTGGCTGACTCACTGACTGGCTGACTCACTGACTGGCTGACTCACTGACTGGCTGACTGATTCACTGACTGACTCACTGACTGACCCACTGACTCACTGACTGTCTGACTGACTCACTGTCTGACTGACTCACTGACTGTCTGACTCACTGACTGTCTGACTCACTGACTGTCTGACTCACTGACTGTCTGACTCACTGACTGTCTGACTCACTGACTGTCTGACTCACTCACTGACTGACTCACTGACTGGCTCACTGACTGGCTGATTCACTGACTCACTGACTGACTGACTGACTCACTGACTCACTGACTGACTCACTCACTGACTCACTGACTGACTGACTCACTGACTGTCTGACTCACTGACTGTCTGACTCACTGACTGTCTGACTCACTGACTGTCTGACTCACTGACTGTCTGACTCACTGACTGTCTGACTCACTGACTGTCTGACTCACTGACTGACTGGCTGATTCACTGACTGACTCACTGACTGGCTGATTCACTGACTGACTGACTCACTGACTCACTGACTCACTCACTGACTGACTGACTCACTCGCTGACTGACTGACTCACTGACTGACTGACTCACTGACTGACTGACTGACTCACTGACTGACTGACTGACTCACTGACTCACTGGCTGACTCACTGACTCACTCACTGACTGACTGACTCACTGACTGACTCACTGACTGACTGACTGACTGACTGACTGACTGACTGTCTGACTCACTGACTCACTGACTGTCTGACTCACTGACTGTCTGACTCACTGACTGTCTGACTCACTGACTGTCTGACTCACTGACTGTCTGACTCACTGACTGTCTGACTCACTGACTGTCTGACTCACTGACTGTCTGACTCACTGACTGTCTGACTCACTGACTGTCTGACTCACTGACTCACTGACTCACTGACTCACTGACTGACTCACTGACTGACTCACTGACTGACTCACTGACTGACTCACTGACTGACTCACTGACTGACTCACTGACTGACTCACTGACTGACTCACTGACTGACTCACTGACTCACTGACTCACTGACTCACTGACTCACTGACTCACTGACTCACTGACTCACTGACTGACTGACTGGCTGACTCACTGACTGGCTGACTGATTCACTGACTGACTCACTGACTGACCCACTGACTCACTGACTGTCTGACTGACTCACTGTCTGACTGACTCACTGACTGTCTGACTCACTGACTGTCTGACTCACTGACTGTCTGACTCACTGACTGTCTGACTCACTGACTGTCTGACTCACTGACTCACTGACTCACTGACTGACTCACTGACTGACTCACTGACTGACTCACTGACTGACTCACTGACTGACTCACTGACTCACTGACTCACTGACTGACTCACTGACTCACTGACTCACTGACTGACTCACTGACTCACTGACTCACTGACTGGCTGACTCACTGACTGGCTGACTGATTCACTGACTGACTCACTGACTGACCCACTGACTCACTGACTGTCTGACTGACTCACTGACTGTCTGACTCACTGACTGTCTGACTCACTGACTGTCTGACTCACTGACTGTCTGACTCACTGACTGTCTGACTCACTGACTGTCTGACTCACTGACTGACTGACTCACTGACTCACTGACTCACTGACTGACTCACTGACTGACTCACTGACTGGCTGATTCTCTGACTCACTGACTGACTGACTGACTCACTGACTCACTGACTGACTGACTCACTGACTGACTGACTCACTGACTGTCTGACTCACTGACTGTCTGACTCACTGACTGTCTGACTCACTGACTGTCTGACTCACTGACTGTCTGACTCACTGACTGTCTGACTCACTGACTGTCTGACTCACTGACTGTCTGACTCACTGACTCACTGACTCACTGACTCACTGACTGACTCACTGACTGACTCACTGACTGGCTGATTCTCTGACTCACTGACTGACTGACTGACTCACTGACTCACTGACTGACTGACTCACTCACTGACTCACTGACTGACTGACTCACTGACTGTCTGACTCTTTGACTGTCTGACTCACTGACTGTCTGACTCACTGACTGTCTGACTCACTGACTGTCTGACTCACTGACTGTCTGACTCACTGACTGTCTGACTCACTGACTGTCTGACTCACTGACTGTCTGACTCACTGACTGTCTGACTCACTGACTGTCTGACTCACTGACTGACTGACTGACTGACTGACTGGCTGATTCACTGACTGACTCACTGACTGGCTGATTCACTGACTGACTGACTCACTCACTGACTGACTGACTCACTCGCTGACTGACTCACTCGCTGACTGACTCACTCACTGACTGACTGACTCACTGACTCACTGACTCACTGGCTGACTCACTGACTCACTCACTGACTCACTGACTGACTGACTTACTGACTGACTGACTGACTGACTGGCTCACTGACTGGCTGACTGACTGTCTGACTCACTGACTGTCTGACTCACTGACTCACTGACTCACTGACTGTCTGACTCACTGACTGTCTGACTCACTGACTGTCTGACTCACTGACTGTCTGACTCACTGACTGTCTGACTCACTGACTGTCTGACTCACTGACTGTCTCACTCACTGACTGTCTGACTCACTGACTGTCTGACTCACTGACTGTCTGACTCACTGACTGTCTGACTCACTGACTGTCTGACTCACTGACTGTCTGACTCACTGACTGTCTGACTCACTGACTGTCTGACTCACTGACTGTCTGACTCACTGACTGTCTGACTCACTGACTCACTGACTCACTGACTCACTGACTCACTGACTGACTCACTGACTCACTGACTCACTGACTGACTCACTGACTGACTCACTGACTGACTCACTGACTGACTCACTGACTGACTCACTGACTGACTCACTGACTGACTCACTGACTGACTCACTGACTGACTCACTGACTGACTCACTGACTGACTCACTGACTGACTGACTCACTGACTGACTCACTGACTCACTGACTGACTCACTGACTGGCTGACTCACTGACTGGCTGACTCACTGACTGACTGACTGACTGACTCACTGACTCACTGACTCACTGACTCACTGACTCACTGACTGACTGACTGACTCACTGACTGACTGACTCACTGACTGACTGACTCACTGACTGACTGACTCACTGACTGACTGACTCACTGACTGACTTACTCACTGACTGACTTACTCACTGACTGACTGACTCACTGACTGACTGACTCACTGACTGACTGACTCACTGACTGACTGATTCACTGACTGACTGATTCACTGACTGACTGATTCACTGACTGACTGATTCACTGACTGACTGATTCACTGACTGACTGATTCACTGACTGACTGACTCACTGACTGACTGACTCACTGACTCACTGACTCACTGACTCACTGACTGACTGACTCACTGACTGACTGACTCACTGACTCACTGACTCACTGACTCACTGACTGACTGACTCACTGACTGACTGACTCACTGACTGACTCACTGACTGACTCACTGACTGACTCACTGACTGACTCACTGACTGACTCACTGACTGACTCACTGACTGACTCACTGACTGACTCACTGACTGACTCACTGACTGACTCACTGACTCACTGACTGTCTGACTGTCTGACTCACTGACTGTCTGACTCACTGACTGTCTGACTCACTGACTGTCTGACTCACTGACTGTCTGACTCACTGACTGTCTGACTCACTGACTGTCTGACTCACTGACTCACTGACTCACTGACTGACTCACTGACTGACTCACTGACTGACTCACTGACTGACTCACTGACTGACTCACTGACTGACTCACTGACTGACTCACTGACTGACTCACTGACTGACTCACTGACTGACTCACTGACTGGCTGACTGGCTGACTCACTGACTGGCTGACTGATTCACTGACTGACTCACTGACTGACCCACTGACTCACTGACTCACTGACTGTCTGACTGACTCACTGACTGTCTGACTCACTGACTGTCTGACTCACTGACTGTCTGACTCACTGACTCACTGACTGACTGACTGACTGGCTGATTCACTGACTGACTCACTGACTGGCTGATTCACTGACTGACTGACTCACTCACTGACTGACTGACTCACTCGCTGACTGACTCACTCGCTGACTGACTCACTCGCTGACTGACTCACTCACTGACTGACTGACTCACTGACTCACTGACTCACTGGCTGACTCACTGACTCACTCACTGACTCACTCACTGACTCACTGACTCACTGACTGACTGACTTACTGACTGACTGACTGACTGACTGGCTCACTGACTGGCTGACTGACTGTCTGACTCACTGACTGTCTGACTCACTGACTCACTGACTCACTGACTGTCTGACTCACTGACTGTCTGACTCACTGACTGTCTGACTCACTGACTGTCTGACTCACTGACTGTCTGACTCACTGACTGTCTGACTCACTGACTGTCTGACTCACTGACTGTCTGACTCACTGACTGTCTGACTCACTGACTGTCTGACTCACTGACTGTCTGACTCACTGACTGTCTGACTCACTGACTGTCTGACTCACTGACTGTCTGACTCACTGACTGTCTGACTCACTGACTGTCTGACTCACTGACTGTCTGACTCACTGACTGTCTGACTCACTGACTGTCTGACTCACTGACTGTCTGACTCACTGACTGTCTGACTCACTGACTGTCTGACTCACTGACTGTCTGACTCACTGACTGTCTGACTCACTGACTCACTGACTCACTGACTCACTGACTCACTGACTGACTCACTGACTGACTCACTGACTGACTCACTGACTGACTCACTGACTGACTCACTGACTGACTCACTGACTGACTCACTGACTGACTCACTGACTGACTCACTGACTGACTCACTGACTGACTCACTGACTGACTGACTCACTGACTGACTCACTGACTCACTGACTGACTCACTGACTGGCTGACTCACTGACTGGCTGACTCACTGACTGACTGACTGACTGACTCACTGACTCACTGACTCACTGACTCACTGACTCACTGACTGACTGACTGACTCACTGACTGACTGACTCACTGACTGACTGACTCACTGACTGACTGACTCACTGACTGACTGACTCACTGACTGACTGACTCACTGACTGACTGACTCACTGACTGACTTACTCACTGACTGACTGACTCACTGACTGACTGACTCACTGACTGACTGACTCACTGACTGACTGACTCACTGACTGACTGATTCACTGACTGACTGATTCACTGACTGACTGATTCACTGACTGACTGATTCACTGACTGACTGATTCACTGACTGACTGATTCACTGACTGACTGACTCACTGACTGACTGACTCACTGACTCACTGACTCACTGACTCACTGACTGACTGACTCACTGACTGACTGACTCACTGACTCACTGACTCACTGACTCACTGACTGACTGACTCACTGACTGACTGACTCACTGACTGACTCACTGACTGACTCACTGACTGACTCACTGACTGACTCACTGACTGACTCACTGACTGACTCACTGACTGACTCACTGACTGACTCACTGACTGACTCACTGACTGACTCACTGACTGACTCACTGACTCACTGACTGTCTGACTGTCTGACTCACTGACTGTCTGACTCACTGACTGTCTGACTCACTGACTGTCTGACTCACTGACTGTCTGACTCACTGACTGTCTGACTCACTGACTCACTGACTCACTGACTGACTCACTGACTGACTCACTGACTGACTCACTGACTGACTCACTGACTGACTCACTGACTGACTCACTGACTGACTCACTGACTGACTCACTGACTGACTCACTGACTGACTCACTGACTGACTCACTGACTGACTCACTGACTGACTCACTGACTGACTCACTGACTGACTCACTGACTCGCTGACTGGCTGACTGGCTGACTGATTCACTGACTGACTCACTGACTGACCCACTGACTCACTGACTCACTGACTGTCTGACTGACTCACTGACTGTCTGACTCACTGACTGTCTGACTCACTGACTGTCTGACTCACTGACTCACTGACTCACTGACTCACTGACTCACTGACTGACTCACTGACTGACTCACTGACTGACTCACTGACTCACTGACTCGCTGACTCGCTGACTCACTGACTGGCTGACTCACTGACTGTCTGACTCACTGACTGTCTGACTCACTGACTGTCTGACTCACTGACTGTCTGACTCACTGACTGTCTGACTCACTGACTGTCTGACTCACTGACTGTCTGACTCACTGACTGTCTGACTCACTGACTGTCTGACTCACTGACTGTCTGACTCACTGACTCACTGACTGACTCACTGACTGGCTGATTCACTGACTCACTGACTGACTGACTGACTCACTGACTGACTGACTGACTCACTGACTCACTGACTGACTGACTCACTCACTGACTCACTGACTGTCTAACTCACTGACTGTCTGACTCACTGACTGTCTGACTCACTGGCTGTCTGACTCACTGGCTGTCTGACTCACTGACTGTCTGACTCACTGACTGTCTGACTCACTGACTGTCTGACTCACTGACTGTCTGACTCACTGACTGTCTGACTCACTGACTGTCTGACTCACTGACTGTCTGACTCACTGACTGACTGACTCACTGACTGACTGACTGACTGACTGACTGGCTGATTCACTGACTGACTCACTGACTGGCTGATTCACTGACTGACTGACTCACTGACTCACTGACTCACTGACTCACTCACTGACTGACTGACTCACTCGCTGACTGACTCACTCACTGACTGACTGACTCACTGACTCACTGACTGACTGACTGACTCACTGACTCACTGACTGACTGACTGACTCACTGACTCACTGGCTGACTCACTGACTCACTCACTGACTGAGTGACTCACTGACTGACTCACTGACTGACTGACTGACTGACTGACTCACTGACTGACTGACTGACTGACTGACTGACTGGCTCACTGACTGGCTGACTGACTGTCTGACTCACTGACTGTCTGACTCACTGACTCACTGACTGTCTGACTCACTGACTCACTGACTGTCTGACTCACTGACTGTCTGACTCACTGACTGTCTGACTCACTGACTGTCTGACTCACTGACTGTCTGACTCACTGACTGTCTGACTCACTGACTGTCTGACTCACTGACTGTCTGACTCACTGACTGTCTGACTCACTGACTGTCTGACTCACTGACTGTCTGACTCACTGACTGACTGACTCACTGACTCACTGACTGACTCACTGACTGACTCACTGACTGACTCACTGACTGACTCACTGACTGACTCACTGACTCACTGACTGACTGACTCACTGACTGGCTGACTCACTGACTGGCTGACTCACTGACTGGCTGACTCACTGACTGGCTGACTCACTGACTGACTGACTCACTGACTGACTGACTGACTCACTGACTGACTGACTCACTGACTGGCTGACTCACTGACTGGCTGACTCACTGACTGGCTGACTCACTGACTGACTGACTCACTGACTGACTGACTGACTCACTGACTGACTGACTCACTGACTGACTGACTCACTGACTGACTGACTCACTGACTGACTGACTCACTGACTGACTGATTCACTGACTGACTGATTCACTGACTGACTGATTCACTGACTGACTGACTGACTCACTGACTGACTGACTCACTGACTGACTGACTCACTGACTGACTGACTCACTGACTGACTGACTCACTGACTGACTCACTGACTGACTGACTCACTGACTGACTGACTCACTGACTCACTGACTGACTCACTGACTGACTCACTGACTGACTCACTGACTGACTCACTGACTGACTCACTGACTGACTCACTGACTGACTCACTGACTGACTCACTGACTGACTCACTGACTGTCTGACTCACTGACTGTCTGACTCACTGACTGTCTGACTCACTGACTGTCTGACTCACTGACTGTCTGACTCACTGACTGTCTGACTCACTGACTGACTGACTCACTGACTGACCTGACTCACTGACTGACCTGACTGACTGACTGACCTGACTGACTGACTCACTGACTGACTGACTGACTGACTGACTGACTCACTGACTCACTGACTCACTGACTCACTGACTGACTGACTCACTGACTCACTGACTCACTGACTCACTGACTCACTGACTGACTGACTCACTGACTCACTGACTCACTGACTGACTGACTCACTGACTGACTCACTGACTGACTCACTGACTGACTCACTGACTGACTCACTGACTGACTCACTGACTGACTCACTGACTGACTCACTGACTGACTCACTGACTCACTGACTGACTCACTGACTCACTGACTGACTGACTCACTGACTGACTCACTGACTCACTGATTCACTGACTGACTGATTCACTGACTGACTGACTGACCTGACTGACTGACTGACTGACTGACTGACTGACTCACTGACTGACTGACTCACTCACTGACTGACTGACTGACTCACTCACTGACTCACTGACTGACTGACTCACTCACTGACTCACTGACTGACTGACTCACTCACTGACTCACTCACTGACTGACTGACTCACTCACTGACTCACTCACTGACTGACTGACTCACTGACTGACTCACTGACTGACTCACTGACTGACTCACTGACTGACTCACTGACTGACTCACTGACTCACTGACTGACTGACTCACTGACTGACTGACTCACTGACTGACTGACTCACTGACTGACTGACTCACTGACTGACTCACTGACTGACTCACTGACTGACTCACTGACTGACTCACTGACTGACTCACTGACTGACTCACTGACTGACTCACTGACTGACTCACTGACTCTCTGACTGACTGACTCACTGACTGACTGACTCACTGACTGACTGACTCACTGACTGACTCACTGACTGACTCACTGACTGACTCACTGACTGACTCACTGACTCACTGACTGACTGACTCACTGACTGACTGACTCACTGACTGACTGACTCACTGACTCACTGACTGACTGACTCACTGACTGACTGACTCACTGACTGACTGACTCACTGACTGACTGACTCACTGACTGACTCACTGACTGACTCACTGACTGACTCACTGACTGACTCACTGACTGACTGACTCACTGACTGACTCACTGACTGACTCACTGACTGACTCACTGACTGACTCACTGACTGACTCACTGACTGACTCACTGACTCACTGACTCTCTGACTGACTGACTCACTGACTGACTGACTCACTGACTGACTGACTCACTGACTGACTCACTGACTGACTCACTGACTGACTGACTCACTGACTGACTGACTCACTGACTGACTGACTCACTGACTGACTGACTCACTGACTGACTGACTCACTGACTGACTCACTGACTGACTCACTGACTGACTCACTGACTGACTCACTGACTGACTCACTGACTGACTCACTGACTGACTCACTGACTGACTCACTGACTGACTCACTGACTGACTCACTGACTGACTCACTGACTGACTCACTGACTGACTCACTGACTGACTCACTGACTGACTCACTGACTGACTCACTGACTGACTCACTGACTGACTCACTGACTGACTCACTGACTGACTGACTGACTCACTGACTGACTGACTCACTGACTGACTCACTGACTGACTGACTCACTGACTGACTGACTCACTGACTGACTGACTGACTGACTGACTGACTCACTGACTGACTGACTCACTGACTGACTGACTCACTGACTGACTGACTCACTGACTGACTGACTCACTGACTGACTGACTCACTGACTGACTGACTCACTGACTGACTCACTGACTGACTCACTGACTGACTCACTGACTGACTCACTGACTGACTCACTGACTGACTCACTGACTGACTCACTGACTGACTCACTGACTGACTCACTGACTGACTCACTCACTGACTGACTCACTCACTGACTCACTCACTGACTGACTGACTCACTGACTGACTGACTCACTGACTGACTGACTCACTGACTGACTGACTCACTGACTGACTCACTGACTGACTGACTCACTGACTGACTCACTGACTGACTCACTGACTGACTCACTGACTGACTCACTGACTCACTCACTGACTCACTCACTCACTGACTGACTCACTCACTGACTGACTGACTCACTCACTGACTGACTCACTGACTGACTCACTGACTGACTGACTCACTGACTGACTCACTGACTGACTGACTCACTGACTGACTCACTGACTGACTGACTCACTGACTGACTCACTGACTGACTGACTCACTGACTGACTCACTGACTGACTGACTCACTGACTGACTCACTGACTGACTCACTGACTGACTCACTGACTGACTCACTGACTCACTCACTGACTCACTCACTCACTGACTGACTCACTCACTGACTGACTGACTCACTCACTGACTGACTGACTCACTCACTGACTGACTGACTCACTCACTGACTGACTGACTCACTGACTGACTGACTCACTGACTGACTGACTGACTGACTCACTGACTCACTCATTGACTGACTCACTGACTCACTCACTGACTCACTTACTGACTGACTCACTGACTCACTCACTGACTCACTCACTGACTCACTCACTGACTCACTCACTGACTCACTCACTCACTGACTCGCCAAAAGTTCTCCAACTTCCCGATATCGTAGAAACGTGAATTTTGGCGCAAGCATTGATTATGTCATAAATAGGAAAAGCTAATGGGTCCCAACTCGATTATTCAATTCTAGCGCAAAAGAATTAGCGTCCAAATTTTACGTATGGTATCTAATTTTCTCACTTTCCGGTGTCATAGAAACGTGAAATTTGGCACAAGCATTGATTATGTCATAAATAGGAAAAGTTAATGGGTCCCAACTCGATTATTCAATTCTATGCGCAGAAGAATTAGCGTCCAAATTTTACGTACAGAATTTAATTCTCCAACTTCCCTATGTCGTAGAAACATGAAATTTGGCAAAAGCATTGATTATGTTATAAATAGGAAAACCTAATGGGTCCCAACTCCATTATTCAATTCTATGCACAAAAGAATTAGCGTCCAAATTTTACGTACATAATCTAAATCTCTCACTTCCCAATGTCATAAAAACGTGAAATTTGGCACGAGCATTGATTATGTCATAAATAGGAAAAAGTAATGGTTCCCAACTCGATTACTTCTAGCCCAAAAGAATTAGCGTCAAAATTTTATGTACGGAATCTAAATCTCTCACGTCCCAATGTCATAGAAACATGAAATTTGCTATAAGCATTGAATAGGTCATAAATAGGAAAAGCTAATGGGTCCCAACTCGATTATTCAATTCTAGCGCAAAAAAAACTAGCGTCCAAATTTTACATACGGAATCTAATTCTCTCACTTCTTGGTGTCATAGAAACATGAAATTTGGCAGGAGCATTGATTATGTCATAAATTGGAAAAGTTCATAGGTCCCAACTCGATTATTCAATTCTATGCGCAAAAGAATTGGCGTCGAAATTTTACGTACGGAATCTAATTCTCTCACTTCCTGATGTCATTTTATATAAAGGAAACGTCGCATGATTACCTCCCTGTGGTGTTTCCTGGGTAACGCAGAGAACTATGCAAAATGGTGAACTTATGTTTTTCCTCAGTATCTCTAAAGTAACCGCGACTTCATGAGATTTTCCGTGTGAACACCAGATAAACACCAGTACCAAATTAACTCGGGCGAAGCCGGGTATATCAGCTAGTCTATCATACACGTCTTGTAGAGGCTCCATTAATGGGGGTGCCGGCGTCCCCTATAATCCACGTGGTGATGGCTCTGAGCTGCTGGATGTCACTAATGATCTTCTCCTTTCCCCATAGAGACGCCTGCGGTACTACATCCCCATCATCCATCCCCTGAATGACCCCAAGATGGACGGCACGGAGATGAGCGGAAGGATATTAGCCGTCACCTGGGAGATCATCTACCTGCTGACCGGAGAGGTGAACTTCCCTCCATTCCTCCCATCTGTCTTGTATTTGTGCCATCCCTGAGCGTCTCCCTCCATCCACAGGAGTACACAGCAGTGAAGAAGACAGCGACTCCCATCATCCATCCTCACAAACTGATCCAGAAGCTTCTAGAACTCACCAACAAGATGACGGAGCTGCTGACAGGAGAGGTGACTGCGGGGAATGTGGGGGGACATTCTAGCGGGGGGCTCTGGCTGATGACTGGATATTGTGTTGTCAGGTTCCTATAAGGTGTCAGGATGTGGCCGTCTATTTCTCCATGGAGGAGTGGGAGTATGTAGAGGGCCGGCGGGATGTGTACGCGGCCGCCATGATGGAGGCGGGGTCACCAGGTAAGAGAAGTGGGAGTATGTAGAGGGCCGGCGGGATGTGTACGCGGCCGCCATGCTGGAGGCGGGGTCACCAGGTAAGAGAAGTGGGAGTATGTAGAGGGCCGGCGGGATGTGTACGGGGCCGCCATGCTGGAGGCGGGGTCACCAGGTGAGAGGAGTGGGAGTATGTAGAGGGATGTGTACGCGGCCGCCATGATGGAGGCGGGGTAACCAGGTAAGAGGAGTGGGAGGATGTAGAGGGATGTGTACGCGGCCGCCATGATGGAGGCGGGGTAACCAGGTAAGAGGAGTGGGAGGATGTAGAGGGATGTGTACGGGGCCGCCATGCTGGAGGCGGGGTCACCAGGTAAGAGGAGTGGGAGGATGTAGAGGGATGTGTACGCGGCCGCCATGCTGGAGGCGGGGTCACCAGGTAAGGGGAGTGGGAGTATGTAGAGGGATGTGTACGCGGCCGCCGTGCTGGCGGCGGGGTCACCAGGTAAGAGGAGTGAGAGGATGTAGAGGGTCGGCGGGATGTGTACGGGGCCGCCATGCTGGAGGCGGGGTCACCAGGTAAGAGGGGTGGGAGTATGTAGAGGGATGTGTACGGGGCCGCCATGCTGGAGGCGGGGTCACCAGGTAAGAGGAGTGGGAGGATGTAGAGGGATGTGTACGCGGCCGCCATGCTGGAGGCGGGGTCACCAAGTAAGAGGAGTGGGAGGATGTAGAGGGATGTGTTCGCGGCCGCCATGATGGAGGCGGGGTCACCAGGTAAGAGGAGTGGGAGGATGTAGAGGGATGTGTACGCAGCCGCCATGCTGGAGGCGGGGTCACCAGGTAAGAGGAGTGGGAGGATGTAGAGGGATGTGTACGTGGCCGCCATGCTGGAGGCGGGGTCACCAGGTAAGAGGAGTGGGAGGATGTAGAGGGATGTGTATGCGTCCGCCATGCTGGAGGCGGGGTCACCAGGTAAGAGGAGTGGGAGGATGTAGAGGAATGTGTATGCGGCCGCCATGCTGGAGGCGGGGTAACCAGGTAAGAGGAGTGGGAGTATGTAGAGGGATGTGTACGCGGCCGCCATGCTGGAGGCGGGGTCACCAGGTAAGAGGAGTAGGAGGATGTAGAGGGATGTGTACGTGGCCGCCATGCTGGAGGCGGGGTCACTAGGTAAGAGGAGTGGGAGGATGTAGAGGGATGTGTACGCGGCCGCCATGCTGGAGGCGGGGTCACCAGGTAAGAGGAGTGGGAGTATGTAGAGGGATGTGTACGCGGCCGCCATGCTGGAGGCCGGGTCACCAGGTAAGAGGAGTGGGAGTATGTAGAGGGATGTGTACGCGGCCGCCATGCTGGAGGCGGGGTCACCAGGTAAGAGGAGTAGGAGGATGTAGAGGGATGTGTACGTGGCCGCCATGCTGGAGGAGGGGTCACCAGGTAAGAGGAGTGGGAGGATGTAGAGGGCCGGCGGGATGTGTACGGGGCCGCCATGCTGGAGGCGGGGTCACCAGGTAAGAGGAGTGGGATGATGTAGAGGGATGTGTACGTGGCCGCCATGCTGGAGGCGTGGTCACCAGGTAAGAGGAGTGGGATGATGTAGAGGGATGTGTACGTGGCCGCCATGCTGGAGGCGGGGTCACCAGGTAAGAGGAGTGGGAGGATGTAGAGGGATGTGTACGTGGCCGCCATGCTGGAGGCGGGGTACCAGGTAAGAGGAGTGGGAGTATGTAGAGGGATGTGTACGTGGCCGCCATGCTGGAGGCGGGGTCACCAGGTAAGAGGAGTGGGAGTATGTAGAGGGATGTGTACGTGGCCGCCATGCTGGAGGCGGGGTCACCAGGTAAGGGGAGTGGGAGGATGTAGAGGGATGTGTATGCGTCCGCCATGCTGGAGGCGGGGTCACCAGGTAAGAGGAGTGGGAGGATGTAGAGGGATGTGTATGCGTCCGCCATGCTGGAGGCGGGGTCACCAGGTAAGAGGAGTGGGAGGATGTAGAGGGATGTGTACGCGGCCGCCATGCTGGAGGCGGGGTCACCAGGTAAGAGGAGTGGGAGTATGTAGAGGGATCTGTACGCGGCCGCCATGCTGGAGGCCGGGTCACCAGGTAAGAGGAGTGGGAGTATGTAGAGGGATGTGTACGCGGCCGCCATGCTGGAGGCGGGGTCACCAGGTAAGAGGAGTGGGAGGATGTAGAGGGATGTGTACGTGGCCGCCATGATGGAGGCGGGGTCACCAGGTAAGAGGAGTGGGAGGATGTAGAGGGATGTGTACGTGGCCGCCATGCTGGAGGCGGGGTACCAGGTAAGAGGAGTGGGAGGATGTAGAGGGATGTGTACGCGGCCGCCATGCTGGAGGCGGGGTCACCAGGTAAGGGGAGTGGGATAATGTAGAGGGATGTGTACGCGGCCGCCGTGCTGGCGGCGGGGTCACCAGGTAAGAGGAGTGAGAGGATGTAGAGGGATGTGTACGCGGCCGCCATGCTGGAGGCGGGGTCACCAAGTAAGAGGAGTGGGAGGATGTAGAGGGATGTGTTCGCGGCCGCCATGCTGGAGGAGGGGTCACCAGGTAAGAGGAGTGGGAGTATGTAGAGGGTCGGCGGGATGTGTACGCGGCTGCCATGCTGGAGGCGGGGTCACCAGGTAAGAGGAGTGGGAGGATGTAGAGGGATGTGTACGCGGCCGCCCTGCTGGAGGCGGGGTCACCAGGTAAGAGGAGTGGGAGTATGTAGAGGGATGTGTACGGGGCCACCATGATGGAGGCGGGGTCACCAGGTAAGAGGAGTGGGAGTATGTAGAGAGATGTGTACGTGGCCGCCATGCTGGAGGCGGGGTCACCAGGTAAGAGGAGTGGAAGTATGTAGAGGGCCGGCGGGATGTGTACGCGGCCGCCCTGCTGGAGGCGGGGTCACCAGGTAAGAGGAGTGGGAGTATGTAGAGGGATGTGTTCGCGGCCGCCATGCTGGAGGCGGGGTCACCAGGTAAGAGGAGTGGGAGTATATAGAGGGATGTGTTCGCGGCCGCCATGCTGGAGGCGGGGTCACCAGGTTAGAGGAGTGGGAGTATATAGAGGGATGTGTTCGCGGCCGCCATGCTGGAGGCGGGGTCACCAGGTAAGAGGAGTGGGAGTATGTAGAGGGATGTGTACGCGGCCGCCATGCTGGAGGCGGGGTCACCAGGTAAGAGGAGTGGGAGGATGTAGAGGGATGTGTATGCGTCCACCATGCTGGAGGCGGGGTCACCAGGTAAGAGGAGTGGGAGTATGTAGAGGGATGTGTACGCGGCCGCCATGCTGGAGGCGGGGTCACCAGGTAAGAGGAGTGGGAGGATGTAGAGGGATGTGTACGCGGCCGCCATGCTGGAGGCGGGGTCACCAGGTAAGAGGAGTGGGAGTATGTAGAGGGCCGGCGGGATGTGTACGGGGCCGCCATGCTGGAGGCGGGGTCACCAGGTAAGAGGAGTGGGAGTATGTAGAGGGATGTGTACGGGGCCGCCATGCTGGAGGCGGGGTCACCAGGTAAGAGGAGTGGGAGTATGTAGAGGGATGTGTACGGGGCCGCCATGCTGGAGGCGGGGTCACCAGGTAAGAGGAGTGGGAGTATGTAGAGGGATGTGTACGCGGCCGCCATGCTGGAGGCGGGGTCACCAGGTAAGAGGAGTGGGAGTATGTAGAGGGATGTGTACGCGGCCGCCATGCTGGAGGCGGGGTCACCAGGTAAGAGGAGTGGGAGTATGTAGAGGGATGTGTACGCGGCCGCCATGCTGGAGGCGGGGTCACCAGGTAAGAGGAGTGGGAGGATGTAGAGGGATGTGTACGCGGCCGCCATGCTGGAGGCGGGGTCACCAGGTAAGAGGAGTGGAAGGATGTAGAGGGCCGGCGGGATGTGTACGCAGCCGCCATGCTGGAGGGGCTCCCGCTCGCAGGGTCACTAGTTTTGTACTTTAGATTCAAAATCACAGAATTGGGAAATATAAACATATAAAAAATCCCAGAAAGCGTCCAGAGTCCCAATAGAAGAGGCACCACAAGGCCCAGCACACAGACTGTTATATGGGGAAGCCACCGCACATCTGCCAGTACTGATGGACCGCCGCTCACACCCTCCAGTCCTACATATGAGTGCTGATTGGCAGGGAGTCCAGGGCAACAAGCCCCATTCATCCGCTCTTGGTGACTGATGCTGAGAACAATCCCTTCCCCTCCCCGGCTCTTAATGAGCTTCAGATACAAGCGCAATAAATAGAGCTAATGAGTAAGATAAGTAGGGAGCGCGCTATAGAGAGGTTGAAGTGTCCCCAACTATCCATAGCAGCATGCTGCTCCAGATACTGGGAAAGATGCATTCCGCGTTCTAATCCCTCCTCCTGATATGTATTCTTCCTCAGGAGGTCTTTGGATCATGGTGGCAATACGGTCAGCCAGTGACAGGTGGGTTTGAATTGACCATCTGCTGGTGAGACTTACCACCCTGTTACCGAAAGCCGGATTAATGGAGAATCTCTTAATAAGGGTTATGAGTTGTGGGAAGGTCCTAGCCCGATATTAGTTATATTTTCAGAATCAGGCGGGCCAACTGAATGAAATGCATATATAGACACACTGAGGTCTGAAGCCCAGAACACCCCAAACGGTGTATCCACATACCTGGGTATAATTTACGTGTCATGCTTGATGTCACTGAATAGATAAAATCAAGCTCAGAAATATGCCAGGCCTGTATTCCCGATCATAGGGCCTCCCGACGACATATCATAGAATGGTAGAGTTGGAAGGGACCTCGGGGGTCATCGGGTCCAACCCCCTGCTCAGTGCAGGATCACTAAATCATCCCAGAAAGATGTTTGTCCAGCCTTTGCTTGAATACTTCCATTGAAGGAGAACTCCCCACCTCCTGTTACAACCTGTTCCACTCATTGATCCCCCTCACTGTCTAATATCTAATCTGTGTCTCCTCCCTTTCAGTTTCATCCCATTGCTTCTAGTCTTTCCTTGTACAGATGAGAATAGGGCTGATTCCTCTGCACTGTGACAGCCCTTCAGATATTTGTAGACAGCTATTAAGTCTCCTCTCAGCCTTCTCTTCTGCTAAACATTCCCAGATCCTTTATCCGTTCCTCATAGGACATGATTTGCAGACCGCTCACCATCTGGGTAACTCTTCTCTGAACTTGCTCCAGTTTGTCAATGTCTTTTTTAAAGTGGGGTGCCCAGAACAGGACACAGTATTCCAGATGAGGTCTGACTAAGGAAGAGTAGAGGGGGTAATGGCCTCACGTGATCTAGACTCTATGCTTCTCTTAATACATCCCAGAACTGGACCCAGTATTCCAGATGGGTCTGACTAAGGAAGAGTAGAGGGGATAATGACCTCACGTGATCTAGACTCTATGCTTCTCCTAATACATCCCAGAATTGTGTTTGCCTTTTTGGCTGCTGCATCACATTGTTGACTCATGTTCAGTCTGTGATCTATTAGTATACCCAAGTCTTTTTCACATGTGCTGCTGCTTAGCCTAATTTCTCCCCTTCTGTATGTGCTTTCTTCATGTTTCTTCCCCAGATGTAGGACTTTGCATTTCTCCCTGTTAAATACCATTCTCTTAGTCGCCGACCACTGTGCAAGCTTTTCTAGATCTTTTTGAATCCTCTCTCTCTTCCCTAGTGTTAGCTATCCCTCCTAGCTTTGTGTCATCGGCACATTTGCTCAGTTACCCACAATTCCCTCCTCCAGATCATTTATAACAATGTTGGCCAACACTGGGCCCAGGACAGAGCCTTGTGGTCCCCACTTGATACATTCTTCCACTTGGATGTGCAGCCATTTATGACCACTCTTTGAGTCCGATCACTCAGCCAGTTGTGAATCCCCCTAACAGATGCCTTGTCAATCCCAGATTTGGGCATTTTTTTCAATAAATCAAGATCTATTAACATTTTTGATTTGTTTTTATGACTCTTAGAGTATATTTTTCTATTCTCAACCATTTATTTGAACAAAATCCTATCTAATACCGCACTCACACTCGCCCATGCAAGTTTACACGTTTCCACAAGTTTTAAGAGATTAAAGAGAAAGATTTATTCAGTCTGCATTTCAGTATAGAAGTGAAGAGATGTTTATAACTAACAGATGTGAGCAAAAATAAGGCAATGAGGTAATGTAACTTCTAGTAGAATCAATAGCCCACCAACTAGATGTCCGCTCTGTTACCAAGCAAGTGTAATTAATCGCTCTGTTAGTTAATGGTCATTATCATTTACAACACATTTCTTAATTTAGGCCTTATCAGGCTCATATATATTGCAGTCACTGAATAAAACATCTTAAAGAAAAGATTATTCTTATTTTTAGTAGGTTTACATTCAAACACGTCCCGTCTGTTACCATATATAATAAATTAGAGGTGTTTATAACTAACTAACAGATCAGAAAGTACAAAACAGACAATCTTTTAAGAGTATACTGAAAATAATGCGAAAGAGTCTTAATTATGTATTAACTAGGAGAACAGAAATTTTGGAAAAAAGCATTCTGCAAGTGCTATTCATTTTCATGTCCTGTCTGTTACTAAAAGTCACATGTCATTTACTAAGAGAGATAGAAAGTTAGAAGGTAGGTATGACATAAATACATTTGTCACAGTGCATAGTTTAACTCTCTATAGCTGTTTTTAAAGTTTCAGACAAAAATGTAGTTAAAAAAAACAAAAAATGTGAAAAACTTTCCATGTGCGTGTCCTGTCTGTTACCATGGAATGTACCAAGTATAGTATGAGATACTTTGTCAAATGCTTAACTAAAGTCAAGATATACTATATCCACCACATTTCCCTGATCAACCCAGTCGGGGATTCTGTCATAGAAGGAAATTAGATCCATTTGGCATGACTTGTTTGTTACAAACCCATGCTGGCTCTGGTTAATTACTCCATTCTCATCCAAGTACTTGCATACATGCTGTTTAATAATCTGTTCAAAGAGCTTTCCCGGTATAGAAGTCAGGCTCACAGGCCTGTAGTTTCCTGGATCCACCTTCTTCCCTTTTTTAAAGATAGGGACAACATTTGCCCTTTTCCAATCTTCTGGGACTTCTCCTCTTCTCCAGGCCTCAATCGATCACTTTAGCGCGATTGCAAGCATGACGTTGTTAGAATACAGGCAGATTTGTACCCAGCTTTCTCAGGCTTCTGCACACAAGCAAAGGCTCAAATCACCCTCTGAACTGGTCTAGCCCTGCAATACCCACACACACTCACTACCACCAGCTTTTTTGTCACAGATAAGCTGGAACTCATACTTATAAATTATTAACATAATCTTTGGAGTCATGGTTCATTTTAAAACCAAAACAGTTTGACTAATAAATTGCAGATTTATTCTAAAAAGGACTAGCGGTGCTAAATATTTCTGTATGTACAAAAATATACATAAAAAGATGTTACAGTGGAGATAAGGTTTTACGGTATACACGACAGACAGTATTAAAAATAAAACAAGCAAATACAAAAAGAAACATTGTGTGGAGTCACTGGAAGCAAACTGGAAAGTCTTTATGTTGCGGCGTATCGCCGAAGGTCTGACACCTGGCCTCTCTGACCCTCGAGTTTTTAAAGTTTCCCCAAAACACACCTCCGCCCACCACCTCCGAGGTCATTCAGAGAAGGGAGGAGTAAATGTGTACATGCCTGTGAAAAACCATAATTTCCCATGTTGGCCATATCTCTGCAGGAGATTCTCTGATCGGGAATACATGCCTAGTCATGATTGTATCTGCTCAGTAATACCAAGCGGGATGCGTAAATTATAACCAGGTACACAGATGCGTCGAATGAGGGGGTGTTTCGGGGCCCGCACCTGAATGAGTTTAAAAGCGTTTTAATCAGCTAGCCCACACGATTCCGAAAATATAATTCATTTCAGGCTAGGACATTCACATGGCTAATAACTAGAGATGAGCGAGTATACTCGGTAAAGGCAAATGCTCGAGCGAGCATTGCCTTTACCGAGTACCTGCCCCCTCGAGATGAAATGTTTGGGTGCCGGCGGAGGGGAGCTGCGGGGGAGAGCGGAGCAGAACGGAACGGAGTGGAGATTTCTCCCTCCCTCTTTCCCCCCCGCTCCCTCCTGCTGACAGCCGCTACTCACCGCTCCCCCGCGCCGGCCCCCGAACATTTCATCTCGAGCGGGCAGGTACTCGGTAAAGGCAATGCTCGCTCGAGCATTTGCCTTTACCGAGTATACTCGCTCATCTCTACTAATAACCCTTGTTAAAAGACTTTCCCCTAATTTGATTCCTGGGGCCGAACGGTCTGTGAGAAACCAGCTTCTAGGGGATTGATTTTCCTTAGACTTCATTAACAAGTACATTTTGTATCCCCATGCTAATTCTAAACTAAACAGACAGGTGGAGCCAGGAGGGCGACAAGAATGGCAGGGGCGTATTCACTCTGGTCCAGAGTAAGATCAGACAAATGGCTTTCTAAATGTGAATTTTCAAAAGATGGGGGGGACCGTGAAACCTATTACTGTGTTCTAACTCCTCTGGGCCTGAATGAGATATCACAGGGGTGCAAAAATGAATGCCGCATGCAGCCCAAATGGTGAACGCCACACCAGTCCCTATATCAGTCACTGACAAAGAGTGTATATGTGTATGGCCAAAGCCCTCACTGACTGACTCGCCACTAATTCTCCAACTTCCCGGTGTTGTACAAATTTGGCACAACCATTCTATAGGTTGTAAATAGGAAGAGTAAAGGGGTCACAACTTGATTATTCAGTGCTAAGTGCAAAAGTAAATGACCCTCTATGTAATGTAAGTAATAACCCACATTTGTACCGCAGAAACGTGAATTTTGTCACAACCATCTTTTATGTTCTAAATGGGAAAAGTAAAGGGGGGAATCACTTTTAGGGTCTCCGGTGACAAAACCGTTCATCTTAGCCCATCACAACTCTCAGCATATCTGCCTGAGATGGAGACGCATGCCGAGAAGGATAACTTCCTCTGGGGATGCAGATCCTGTATGTCCATGGATACAGGTAATAGTACATTCACATCTGTAATGGTGGTACGTGATACCTGAGATCCCATCACCAGAACAGCCAGTGAACTTCCCCGTTCATCCCACTAATGAAGACCAAGTGCCCCCATGTGTAGAGTCCCTAAACCCGAACAATGATCCCACCATTAGCCACCAACAAAGCTGCTGCTTGCAAATACAGAAGAGATATTGAGAGTTACTGAAGCGTCACCCTTGGGACTCGTTCACACAAGTGGTCCGGCCTCCTAATCTACCCCAACAGCATGCCTTTCGTTTTCCCATCCACTCAGGGTTGATAGTTTTTCTAAACCTGTCCAAAGGGGGACCCAGAAGATGAATGGGAATCCCCAGTGACTACAACAGATTATTCCGCATCCGTCATAGAGGGGCTCTGGAGACTCATTTTCTTGTTGATTCGATGACCCTATCAGATGGCATCAGACAAGGGGAGGATAGCGGAGACTTGCCCATCTGAGGGGGCTGGAAGAGATAGGTCACCTTAGCCCAGAGATAGGTCACCTTAGCCCAGAGATAGGTGACCTTAGCCCAGAGATAGGTGACCTTAGCCCAGAGATAGGTGACCTTAGCCCAGAGATAGGTGACCTTAGCCCAGAGATAGGTCACCTTAGCCCATCCACTCTAACCTGGGAAATGCTCTTCAAATCAAAACAACTACATGAAATATCCAGTTTTTAGATTTTCCTTGTTTTCTCCATGAAATTCATATCCCTAAATCCCTGGAGGAAGCTGGTCCTAGGGAATCCTGTCTTATACCCCTTCCCCGCATTCTGCTGCTCTGGGGGATGCAGGTCATCAGCACCCTTGTAGTACCACAGTCTGGTTTATAGAATGGCAGGATGTGCTGACCCCAAATCCTCGTCACCCAGAAGTGAGGATCCCCCAGGCTAGAGGGGATCATATGATCAGGTAATGGGAGGTGAGCAAAGGTAGAGTGGCTTCTGTAATGAGAACGCAGCAGTAAATGCCAAAAATATTTATCTTTTCTTTCTAGCTTTCTCTCTCTTACTTTCTCTCGCTCTCACACTCTTTCGCTCTCGCGCTCTTTTTCTCTCTCTCGTCCTCCCGCTTTGTCTCCCTTTTCCTTTCTCTCTCTCTGTCGTTTGCTTTCCCTTTCTCTCTCTCGCTTTCCCCCTCACCCTCGCGAGCTTTTCTTTTTTTCTCCTGTGTTTTTTTTTCTTTCTCTCGCTTGCTTTCTCTTTAACTCTTTCGCGCTCTTTTTTTCACTCTCATCCACTTTTTTTTTCACGATTTTTCTTTTCTTTGCTTTTCGCTCCTGCTTACTTTTTGTTGCGCTTGCTCTTTTTTCTGTGCTCACTATTTTGCTTTTGCTTCCTCTCTTTCTCGCTTTCTGTCTCACTTTCTCGCGCTCTGTCTCGCTTTTGCTCCTTTTTTCTTTTTCTGTCTCTCATGCATGCTTTCCTTTTTTCTTTCTTTATCTCTCTCTTGCTCTTTCGTGCTCTTCTCGTTCTCTCTTTTGTGCTCCTGTTTTTTTCTTTTTTTTTTGATTTCCACTGCTGCTTGCTATTTTTGTTGCTCTAACCCATTTTTTTGTTTTTTCGTGTTCGCTTTCTTTCTTTTGCTTTTTTTCTTTCTTTTTTTTTTCCTTAGCTTTTTCTTTTGGTCTCTCGCTCTTTTTCTCGCTCACTTTTTTGCGTGTTCTTTTTCTCTTTTTTTTCTCCCTCCTTTTTACTTTTTTCTCCTTCCTGTTTTTTTTGCATTCTCGCTCTTTCTCTTGCTCTTTTTTTCGCGGTCACTCTCTTTTTCTCTCCTTTTTTTTCACTCTCTTGCTCTCCTTTTGTTTTTTATTCTGTTTTTTGCTCTCTTGCTCGCTTTTTTTTCTTGCTTGCTCTCCCTCCTTTTCATTCTTTTTCTTCTCTTTTCTTGCTTTCTTTTGCCTTCTCTCTCTCGTTCTTTTCCTGCTCTCTTGTTCATTCTTTCTCTTGCTCTCTCTCGCTTTGTCTCTCTAATTCTCATCATATAGTTGTCATATTTTTGCTAGAGCAGACCCTAAGAGAAACCTTGAGGATAGATAAATGGACAGCTTTTAATTCCTGGCGGAGAGGATGCTTGGAGTAGTTTTTTTCCATGAGTCCATCCTGACGGCACACATGGAGGTCGCCCCACCTGAGCTTGTCGGGACAGGAAGAGGAAGAGTTGTTAAGGCCACCTCCCACCATTCATCTCCAGTGTTTGTTCCTGTCTCAGTGGACACAGAGGGACTTCTCAGTGCTGGAGCTTGGACGAAGATTTTTACTAGCCGGAGTCCAGGATCCGGCCTGCTCAGGAGAGCGGTGGTGGTGGAGGTCAGGAGTCCGCAGGACCCGCGGCAAATGCTTCTGCATCTTGCGCTTAGGTCCCGGCGTCTAGCTGCGGCACTGCGGTCTGCTCCAAATGGTGTCATGGCTCCGCACCATGTGGGATGATGTAAGACATACGCCCCAGCGTTGTCAGACTGAAAGATTGGAATGCCTGAGACTATTTTCTGCAGGATTCAAGATTTGCATCTCCTCTTAATTCTATTAAACAGCTTGGAGGGAGCAGAGCAAATCTACAACAGTGAGTAGTCTACCTGGACAAAAACCCCGTTGCCTATGCTTGAGATAAGGTTAAAGGTCTGGAAACTCATGGTATACGCTTGGTATAATGAAATCACCTGTTATTGCAGGAGCGAGCTCCATAGCCAAGGCCTGTTGAGTAGTCCACTGCAACACACAGCTCATAATATATGTTGGATATAATGGCACTCACCTGTTATTACAGGAGGGAGCTTAGTAGCCAAGGCCTGCTGAGTAGTTGCAGGGGAAACTCGGTAGCTAAGGCTGGGGGAAGACTAATCAATGCGGAGCTGGGTGATCTCTGCCAGATGGTCAGAGAACAGTCTCTAACTCCAGCCGGGCCCCTCTAAACCAGCAAATAGGGACCCGTATTTATGAGCACCATGAGGATGTGGCGCTATACCATCAGATGGAATGAAACGCATGTCCAAAGAACGGGAGTTCCTGAGTTGAGCTCAGTAGTTCCGTGCTCACTATATAGGAAAGGGAAAATATTATATAATCTATAAAGATCCAGCGAGTAGAACTAATGCCTGTGATACTGGAGTCATAGGTCCAAGGGCAAAACTTCAAATCCAACAGATGAAGCAGAAAGGAGCAACTTTTGGTAAAGGCTGGAACTGTGGAGTGAAGTGCCTAGCATGGATTTACAAGCGACCACCTTGTTCAAACCCAGGTGAAAGACCCCTTGAAATCATGTGAGACTGCATGTAGTTCCCCAGACATCATCTTAAGCTGGCAAGTGCCGCAACAGAGCCGTACACGTTCAGCGGAGAAGAAGACGGGGCAGGGCCTCCTGGAAGATGGCTGGCGTGATACTTCTTCCCCAGGATGCAAAGTTAAGCTCTTAGCTTTTTTCCCTGAAAGGGTTCTAGTTCCACCAGACCCAATCCGCTATTCTCCGAAAGAATCTGAAGCAGAGAGTTCAGACTGAATACATTGGAGCTGTCATCCAGTTCCCTCAGTAAAACAGTTGTCTTTGGTTTTCTTTCCTCTTGGACCGCTAACTTAACGGTTCTTTTCAGACCATACTTTAAATTTAAAGTCCTTAATCAGTACATTATTGAAGTTTGTCTGAAATTAGCTCGATCAGGTCTACGATTCACGGAGTTAATCAGAGCAACATCATTTGCATGTTGAATTCAAAGGCGCGCACAATGTATTCCCATCCACCCGGCATACCGAAAATATATTAGATTACGGTTAAAATGAGTTCAAAATCATTTAATTCCTGCATGTACTCAGACACCCAAAAGTTCTCGGGGTATTCCTTGATTCCTCTACGGATTACTCCTTTCCCTCACACAAAATGAGGGTATTCTGTCATAGGAGCACTTGTCTGGAGATGGGTTCCACTCTAGGTCCCTCCAGCAGGAAATCCTGTCAACAGAAGACAAAAGTCAAATGGTCCATCCAGATGGGCTAGTGAGTCTGGTTGGGGAGCGCAGGCCACAGATGCGGGACAGCAGGAGTCCTGTCCGGCTTATGTCTGCTCCAAATCCTCCAGCTATATAGAGCTCAGAGCAGTTTGGGAAATGTCGATTCAAGCTGAAGTTATAATTCGTGGAAAACACATAAAAAATGTCTGGCAACACCAGACTCTCCATCGTCAAACGTCTATCAGAAGAATAGTATCCTGCGCGGAGAACTAGATGAAATCCTTATTGGCTAGTCACCGGAAAGGCTCTCAAACATTATTGCAGGTTTTCGGTGTCTAAAGGTTAGATCCAGGGGAATAGTCCCAAAAATGAGACCTACTTGATCTGCCGTCATCTCAATGGGATTATCCCCAGATGGACCTCTTGCATCAAAGACAAATACAAAATGTAGACATTGGTTTCCTTAAATCCAGCAGACAATCCCCTGGCACCAAAGGCATCTTCACAGGAATGGGACATAGATTTGGCGCATCCTTTTTCCCCCTACTTTTAAATTCTTGGAATCTGCAAAAAATCCACAACTGCCAGACCAGGGTTGTATTCATTGCCCAGCAGGGCCAAAAAGGCCGGGTTCCTGTCATTGTCCTTTCTAGGCTCCGATTCCGCTGACCTCAGGCAGGGCCTTCTGGCTTGTGGTCCAGTGGTCTGCCAGGAGATCCTCTGCATGAAGCTTGACAGCCTGGCTACTGAGCAGCAGAGATTAAGGGACCAAAGACTGTTCTCCGAAGTAATACTCACTTTTCTTAAGCGTCAAAAGAACTCTACCTCCAATATATACTCTAGCGTATAGAGGAAATTCTGCAACTGAGGCGGAGCAGATGGTCCAGATCTCAGCAGCCCAGACCTTACAAGTTCTGGGATCTTAGTTTAGTGTTAGGCAGCCTCTGCAAACCTCTTTGAGACCCATACATTCGGTATCGCTGCAAAACCTATTCATCAGAGTGACCTTACTGGTAATTATTACAACTAGTGGACTGATTAGTGAAATACTGGAATGATCCTGTAGTGCGTCCTACATAAGTGCTGGACGAAAGAATAGTTGTGAGACTAGATCTACCTCTTTCCCTAAAGCGGTGGCAGTGTTCCACATAGAACAGGGAGTAATTCTGCCCTCCTTCTGTCTGGTTTTAATGGTAAAGAACAGCGCCCGCACAGCTTGATGTCAGACGGGCAGTCCTGACCTATTTACAGGTCACAAAAAATAAATCCGATAACTTATTCCTTCAATGCCAGCGTCCGAATAAGGGAAAACCATCATCAATTCAGAAAGCAGGTAAAGCCAGAGATCTGCTCTCCCCTGAGGAGTTAGGAGCTCATGCTACAAGAGCTTGTGCTTCCTCATGGGTCGAAGCTGGTGAAGCCCTACTGAGTAGACTGTAAAGCTGCAACGTGGTGTAGCATCTACACATGTTCTAAGCATTATCCCTTGGATCTCCATTCTGGTAGGGAATTGGCCTTTGGGTGGAAGGCCCTCCAGGCAGTGCAACCCCCCATAGGGCTCGGTGATTTGGTATACCTCCATGTGTGCTGTCAGGATGGACTCATGGAAAAGGAATTATCGGTAAGAAAATAATTCTTGTATTTCTTTATTCGGCTGATATATGATAGTGGTCTTCATTGGGGACCCTTTGCTATAGATTTCCCTAATTAGTATCTGCAGATCGGTTTTCTACCCCAGACGACCTGTCTAAATACATAAATATCCTTGGCTCCTCCATCTGAGGAAGGAGCTCACATATCCATCACTGTGTGCCTCCACAGATGGTGCTGGGAGGAGAAACCCACCAGAGAGATGTCCCCATCCTTCGTATTTCCAGGACCGTCCAGAGGAAGATGTCCCGGAGAACCAGCAGGTAGATGGTGCTGAGGTCTTACCAGAATCTGACCATAAAATGATGGAACCAAAGAGCATGTTACATCCTTCTTCTCTGTTTAGGGTGATAATTTGATGGAGATTAAGGTTGAGGTTAAAGATGAAGCAGAAGAGCCGGATATAAGGGCTGATCAGCAGTGTAAGGAGGGGAGACGGTCATTGGGGTCACCTAGATGCTCCCATCATCTGTTCACCACATGCTTATATCTATTACATTACTGCGTGTCTCTACAGATGGACTTATGGAAAGAAACCCACCAGAGAGATGTCCCAGCTGTCTGTATTCCCAGGGCTGTCCAGAGGAAGATGTCCTGGAGACCCAGCAGGTAGATGGTGCTGAGCCCTGTAGTACGGCTATGTGTGTGTGGGGGGGGGGGGGGGGAGCTCTTTGGTTCCACAGTCATAGACTTTGGCAGTCTCTTGGGTGATTTGTTAGACTTTCCGTCTCTCCACCATATTGTACTTAATTGTTCCATATGACACATCAGGGTGAAGATGTGACGGATATTAAAGTGGAACTGGAAGAAGAGAGGATGAGGGGCGATCACCTGTGGAAGAGTGAAGTGGAGGAGGACGTTCCCACAGGTAGGTAATAGTGAGCTGGGAGGCTCCTCATGGGCGGGCTCACGTGACCCTAATTTGGTTGTGCAATACATGCGCAGTGCACGCACACATAATTTGCGGTGAGGGGAGTGAATGATAGTTCACTGATTTTCATTGATCCATTCATACTTGGATATATTCATTGTGTATAATGCACGAGTAAAAAAGAACATGGCATGTGCTATATGCCGCATGTTACATGCGATAGAGCTCCCTATAGTTCTCTATGGGTGCGTATGCAAACGCTGTAAATACGCCATTACATTGTATATCTGTGGCGTTTTACACATAACAGGAGTTATGGTGCGTGAGAGTCACCGTCATGAGCGAGCATTCGTGATACAGAGCCCCTCAGACCAGTACAATGCTGCAATGTTTACCATACGGCCCTGTGAGCCCGGCCTAATGTTCGGTTGCTCATTGGCGCTCCATTCTAGTAACAGGCAGTGATACATTGTATTATCTGCAGGAGCCGGGAATGTATAGAATCCTCTCCCGGCTCTTCTTTGGATCATTATATTAGTTTCTGGGCTGAGCAGTGGTGATGAACAGCGGGGCAAACAGCCGGAACATGAGTGGCACAGTTTAGTGGGGTATTCCCCCGCTGACACGTTATTGGTTTATCCATCAAGCTGTGGTTGGCACTACCCAACTGAATGCAGGGGCCAAGCGGACAGGGTTATGCTTCTCCTGGACTCCAGTAGAAGTCCATATAAAACCTGCGCTCCTATTCCTGGAAACAGCCGCTGTGAAAAGTCAATTCTGCAATAAACGAAGTTTAGGAATGTAGTGTTTAACCCCATTAGGACAACCGAATGACTCCAAATTAAATGTCCTGAATAGAGATGAGCGAGCACACTGGTCCGAAATTAATGCTCGTTCGAGCATTAGGGTGTTCGAGATGCTCGTTACTCGGGACGAACACCACGCGGTACTCGAGTCAATTCCATTTCCTTCCCCGCATGTTTAGCGCCATTTTCTGGCCAATAGACATGCAGGGAAGGCATTACAACTTCCTCCTGTGACGTTCCAGCCCTATCCCACCCCCCTGCAGTGAGTGGCTGGGGAGATCAGGTGACTGCCGAGTATATAAAGTGGGCCCGTCTGTGGCTCGTCCCAGACGCACGCTGGCAGAGATTAGGGATAGTGCTGCTGCTTATTCAGGGATAGTGTTAATGTAGGATCCTGTGTGCAAGAACCCCAATGGGCCTTCTTAGGGCCACATCTGACCGTGTGCATAACTGTTGTACCCATCTAGCCCTGTGCAGAGCCTTTCAGTTATACCGTTCTCAGTCTGCAGTCAATTAGACAGAGGTCTCACCGTAAAACAGAAATCTAGTATTTTCTAGGCTACTTGTTCTGCCAAGTAGCCTAGGAAAGATGGACAAGTGGGTGGACACAAGACAATTTATTAATACTAATGAACAAAGTTCCCTAAAAGCAGGTGATCTGCTGTAAATGTCTACAGGTGAAATCCATCCAGCAAGTGATTAGACATAAACACACTTTACAGTACAAAGGGCTTACGGGGCCATACTACAACATGCCAACTGCATCCGTTAGGAGCCGTCCTTAACACTTTCCAATCCAATTTGTATTTTGGTTTTCCTAGGGGGGCTTACTCTTTTTCTGCTGTTAAACAATGGCGCTATCTGCTGGCTGAAGCCAGTACTGCATGAGGTGACAGGTTGGATAGGCTCCCACAGCAGAGAGGCTGGCAATATACAGTAAGAGAACCCCGACGGACGTCTTCCAACATCAGAGCTGTACAGCCTTAAATCATAATGTCTTTAGACACCAGACAGTGGATTGGAAAGGGTTAAACACGTCTGCCCGGAGTTAATCTATTCACTGCAGAAGCCGCAGTGCAGAGCAGACGGGTTTCATGGAGAGATTGTCTTCTCCCCCGGTCCAAGATGCTTCTGCTCTATTACAATCCGTGTCCTATGTTATACACTATAACGGCTCAGTCATCGGCCATCTGCTCCCAGCTTTGCATCAATGATGTTCTCAAACTCTGAAATTGGCCATAAAGTGATAAGGTCTAGTGAGACAAGGTCTACCTCCTAGACAATAGATATATATATGGCGGCTCCTACAAGGACAGACTGGTGTTATAACAAACATCAAAGCCATTCTCTTACTTACACAGGATAAACATGTAGAACAGGTCTGGGGTCAGTTCCTTAGATACGGGTGTTAGCGCAAATTCGCTATTCGATATACTGTGCGTTTCCAAATTAAATAATATGTGTACAGGCCTGGAGAGCCTTTCAAAGACCACACGGACTACATCATGTGTCCCAAAAGAATCTCCCTTTATTAAGCGCGCGTAAAACTTAAATAAGTTTCAACACAGGAAGTGAAGTAATTTAGGAATACAGTTACAGTAGTTAGCGAGCCTATTGGTCGTTCTCAGAGGGAGGTATTTGTGAGGTAGCTTGTGATGTCATCCATCTGGGAGGAACTTCAGTGAGCACGCTCAGTTCATTCTTGAATTTGGTCTCATGAGGAGAACATCCTGTTTCTCCTCTCTGCTGTCCAAGACAAAGCACTCCTAGATAGGTTTGGCCAGTTAGAACTGGTTTAACCAGTATTTGGGACAATAGGCACTGCTCCTTAAATTCTTGTGGAGGTGGGGGGGGGGGGTGATGTTTCTTCCCCCAGAGGTTTAAACCATTATAGACAAAATACAGTATATTCACAGTTGACAAAAATACAGAAAATACATATAGGATATCTCCCACACGGGGCCTAGTTGATATATTAAAGCCTGTTCAGATATATATATATAATAAATATATATACATAAATATAATATATATGGCATCAAGGATAATGGCTACAAAATAGCCATAAAAAAGATCTCCATTACACTGCTGCAAAGTATTTCAGTTGTACCGTTCTCAGTCTGCAGTGCATTACGCAGAGTTTAGGGACAGAGCTGCTGAGATAGGGAAAGTGTTAGAGTAGGATCCTGTCTACAAGAACCCCAACGATCCTTCTTAGGGCTCCTCCTCACCGTGTGCATTATACTTGTGGCTGGCTGGGAGCAGTAGTAAACCAATTTTTTTATTTTTTTTACCCATCTAGCCCTGTGCAGAGCCTTTCAGTTATACCGTTCTCTGTCTGCAGTGCATTAGACAGCGGTCTCACTGCTAAACAGTACTGTAATATTACCGGGGCCACTGCAAAGTATTTCAGCTCAGCCGCTGTGCAGAGCGTCTCACAATACCCTTTCCTTGGTGGGATTGAGATCGCCGCAGTTATCAGCACTATCCACTGGCTTTAGATTCTTCTGCCACTCCACACAGCCTCTATTATCTACAAGTCTCTGTGTGCGGTGAATTAGCCACAGTTGTCAGCGCTGTACAGTGGAGTAATTTATTTGAGCCCTGCTCTATTCTCAATCCGCCATGATGAGGAGTAGGGGTAAGGGTCGAGGACGCGGACGTCTAAGCGAGCGTGTGGGCACAGGCCGAGTTCCTAGTCCAGGTGAATCACAGCCGGCTGCTGCGGGATTAGGAGAGAGGCAAGTTTCTGGGGTCCCCAGCTTCATAACCCGATTTATGGGCCCGCGTGGTAGACCTTTATTACAAACAGAGCAGTGTGAGCAGGTCCTGTCGTGGATGGCAGAAAACGCATCCAGCAATGTATCGACCACCCAGTCTTCTACACAGTCCACTACTCCCGGCCTAGGGACTGCAACTCTGAATCCTCTGGTTGCTGCTCCTCCTTCCTTACAGCCTCCACATTCCATGAAAATGACATATTCTGAGCAGGCAGACTCCCAGGAACTGTTCTCGGGTCCCTGCCATGAGTGGGAAAAAATGGTTCCTCTCTCACATGAGGAGTTTGTCGTGACCGATGCCCAACCTTTGGAAAGTTCTCGGAGTCCGGGTGATGAGGCTGGGGACTTCCGGCAACTGTCTCAAGAGCTTTCAGTGGGTGAGGAGGATGATGATGATGAGACACAGTTGCCTGTCAGTGAGGTAATAGTAAGGGCAGTAAGTCCGAGGGAGGAGCGCACAGAGGATTCGGAGGAAGAGCAGCTGGACGATGAGGTGACTGACCCCACCTGGTTTGCTAAGCCTACTGAGGACAGGTCTTCAGAGGGGGAGATAAGTGCAGCAGCAGGACAGGTTGGAAGAGGCAGTGGAGTGTCCAGGGGTAGAGACAGGGCCTGAGCGAATAATCCACCAACTGTTTCCCAAAGCACCACCTCGCGGCAAGCCTCCGTGCAGAGGGCTAGGTGTTGAAAGGTGTGGATGTTTTTCAGTGAGAGCGCGGACGACCGACGAACAGTGCTGTGCAACCTGTGCCGCACCAAGATCAGCTGGGGAGCCACCACTATCAGCCTCACCACCACCAGCATGCACAGGCATATGATGGCCAAGCACCCCACAAGGTGGGACGAAGGCCATTCACCACCTGTGGGTCACATCACTACCTCTTCCCCTGTGCCCCAACCCCCCTCTCAGGACACAGGCACGAGCGCCTCCCGGCCTGCACCAACACCCTCACCTCCACTGTCCTCCACCCCATCCAGCAATGTCTCCCAGCGCAACGTTCAGCTGTCGCTAACAGAAGCGTTGGAGCGAAAGCGGAAATACGCTACCACGCACCCGCATGCACAAGCTTTAAACTTGCACATTGCCAAATTAATTAGCCTGGAGATACTGCTGTACAGGCTTGTGGAAATGGAGGCTTTCAAAAACATGATGGCGGCGGCGGTCCCACGCTACTGGGTCCCCAGTCGCCACTATTTTTCCTGGTGTGCCGTCCGAGCCCTTCACCAGCACTTCTCCCGCAACATAAATCGTGCACTCACCAACGCGGTTACTGGGAAGGTCCACTGAACCACGGACACGTGGACAAGCACAGGCGGGCAGGGCCACTATATCTCCCTGAGGGCACATTGGGTGAACTTGGTGGAGGCTGAGACCAAGTCAGAGCCTGGGACCGCTCACATCCTACCCACACCCAGAATAACGGGTCCTGCCTCGGTGCTGGTATCTGCGGCGTTTTATGCGACCTCCTCCAAACCCCCCTTCCCCATCTCCTCCACGTCGTCAGCAAGCTGTGCTGAAACTAATCAGCTTAGGTGACACGAGGCACACGGCCCCCGAACTGTTGCAGGGTCTGACAGAGCAGACTGACCTCTGGCTTTCGCCGCTGAGCCTCCAACCGGGCATGGGTGTGTGTGACAACAGCCGTAACCTTGTGGCAGCTCGGCAGCCCGGCAGCCTCACAACCGTGCCATGCCTGACCAACGTCTTCAATCTGGTGGTTCAGCAGTTTCTGAAAAACTACCCCCATATGTCTGTCCTGCTTGGCAAGGTGCGCCACGTCTGCGCACATTTCTGCAAGTCCACCACGGACGCTGCCACCCTGAGGACCCTGCAACATCGGTTTCAGCTGCCAGAGCACCGCCTGCTGTGCGATGTGCCCACACGTTGCTGCACCAGTTGGCCAGGCTGTACGAGCAGCGTAGAGCAATAGTGGAATATCAGCTGTAACGTGGGTGGCGCAGTGGTAGCGATGTGGCCATCATTAGCGTTACCATCCCCCTACTTTGCCTGCTGAGAGGTTTGCTGCTAAGCATAAAGGCCGACGCTTTGCGGTTGGAACAGGAGACGGGGGATGACAGTTATGTTGCTTAATAGCCAGACCACCCTCATGTCTATATCTCAGCGTGTTTTGGAGGGAGAGGAGGAGGAGGAGGAGGGGGAAGAAACAGCTGGCCACACTGCAGAGGGCAACCATGCTGCTTGCCTCTCATCTGTTCAGCGTGTCTAAGCTGAAGAGGAGGATCCTGAAAGTGATCCTCCTAGGGAGAACAGCGATGTGTTGCGTACTGGGACCCTGGCACACATGGCTGACTTCATGTTAGGCTGTTTTTCCTGTGACCCTCACGTTAGACGCATTCTGGCCAACACAGATTACTGGGTGTGCACTCTTCTCGAGCCACGGTATAAGGAGAACCTTTCCACACTCATTCCCGAAGAGAAAAGGGGTACAAGAGTGATGCAATACCTCAAGGCCCTGGTGGAAAAAGTGATGCTAAAGTTCCCATCTGACAGCGCTAGTGGCAGAAGACGCAGTTAAGAGGGCGAACTAGCAGGGGAGGCGCAGGGATCAGGCAGCATGTCCAGGGCAGGCAAGGGAACACTCTCCTAGGCCTTTGCTAGTTTTATGGCTATCCAGCAAGACTGTGTCACCACTCCCCAGTCAAAGCTGAGTCGGAGGGAGCAATGTAAAAATGGTGAGAGAGTACATAGCCGATCGTACCGCTGACCTCCGTGATGCCTCTGCTCCATACAATTATTGGGTGTCAAAGCTGGACACGTGGCACGAACTTGCGCTGTGCGCCCTGGAGGTGCTAGCCTGCCCTGCTGCTAGCGTCTTGTCAGAGAGGGTGTTTAGTGCAGCTGGGGGAATCATCACGGATAAGCGTACCCGCCTGTAAACTGCCAGTGCCGACAGGCTTACACTCATAAAAATGAACAAAGGCTGGATTTCCCCAGACTTCTCTTCTCCACCGGCGGAAAGAAGCGGAACCTAATGATTCTTTTTGCTGAAACAGCAGAAAAATGCACTCCCTATCACCACAAAAAAGGGGGAATTAGCTTTGTCAATCACTCTAGGACATTATTACTCCTCCTCCTACTCCTTTTCCTAAAACAGCATGTCATCACGGGGAACTGCCAATTTTTCTGCGGTCCAAAAGGCTCTCTCTAAAAGTTTTTTTACAATTTTTCAAAGTTTCAAAAGTTTTTATACTTTGACTGAAACCAATTTTTTTCGGAGGGCTGCCTCCAGGCTCTGTTACAAATTACGCAACAGCGAGCCGTATTTCTTAAAAATGCTTATGGGTTTCACCTTCCCGCGCGGTTGAGCAATTTTTCAGGGGTACACTTGTACTCTTGGTACACCAATTTTTCAGGTGCTCGCCTATACTGTTATCTAACTAATTTTTCCAGCCTTCGCCTTCACTCTCAGTAACCATATTTTTTCAGGTGTTCGGCTATACTTTTGCTACATAAATGTTACTGGTGTCTGCCTATACACTTGCTATTAAAAGGATTGACGGGTTCGCCTATACTGTGGGTGCACAAAGGTTTCCCATAGCGGTGTTTAGCTGCTTGACACATACAAAGATGGAAGTGTGTGGGGACTCATGGATTTCCCATAGCTTTGTAACTCACGGCACCTTTGGTCACACAAGGTGGAGGCTGGGACTGATCCTGACCCAGGGCCTGCTCACGTACTTCCCACACAGAGTATTGCGGGTCTTACCTCAGTCATGGTTTCTAGGCCTTATTATGCCACCTCCTCCTCCTGCTTGGGGTCTGGGGATCAGCAATGAGCAACATGTATTTGATCTCTTGTTACCACAGTTATCTGAGATAGTAGTTTGGCCCATACAAAAGGTGTGTTACTGCATTAATGAGACATTCACAGCTGTACTACCATCCGAGTCCGCTTGAGGTCCACGATTACTGAGGGTGTGAGCAGAAGCCAAGGTCCTGTGGGGGAAGAATCAACTGCGCCAGATTTAGCCTGGGGAACTTCTTTGTGGTTCATCAAGTCCTTGGAGCGATGAAAGCAACCGTTACTGATTTAATGAGACGGTCACAGCTGTACTAGCATCCAAGTCCGCTTTATGCCCACGATTACTGAGGGTGCGAGCCGAGGCTGGGCGCTCTGATTTCTTTATGTGTAATACCGTCTTTGAGTTTCATGGGCTCGCCTATGCTGTGGGTGCACAAAGGCTTTCCCATTGCATTGTTCAGCTATCTGACACATAGAGAGAATGAATTGGGCAGAAATGTGGGCCGAGGCAGAGGTCCTTGGCAGGGTGAAACTCTGCCATGTTTGGGCACTCTCTTTTCTTCCTGCTTAATACTGTCCCTGGGTTCCAGGGGCTCGCCTATACTGTGGCTTCCCCATTGCGTTGTTCAGCTATCTGACACATGGAGAGAATGAATTGGGCAGAAATGTGGGCCGAGGCAGAGGTCCTTGGCAGGGTGAAACTCTGCCATGTTTGGGCACTCTGATTTCTTCATGTGTAATACTGTCTTTGAGTTTCATGGGTTCACCTATGCTGTGGGTGCACAAAGATTTTCCATTGCGGTGTTTTACCTATCTTGCACAAATACACTGACTAACTTGGGTAGGGTGCAGAGTGCAGAAGGCTTTTCCATTGCGGTGTTCAGCTGTCTGACACCTACACAGAATGAATTGCGTGGGGACACATGGATTTCCCATTGCTATGTAACTCGCGGCACCTTGGGTCACACAAGGTGGAGACTGTGAACGAGCCTGACCCTGGGCCCGCTCACGTGCTTCCCACACAGAGTATTGCGGGTCCCACCTCGGTCATGGTTTCTCGGCCTAATTATGCCACCTCCTCCTCCTGTTTGGGGTTCGGGGATCAGCGTAACCACAGTTATCCGAGATTCTGGATTGGAGCGTTCACAGGAAGCGTTAGTGATTTTATGAGACTTTCACTGGTTCACTCTATACCTGTGGTTGCTACTTTTGAGACACCTCCTGCTTCAAACCAATCTTTGGTGTCAGTATGCGCTGCTGCATTGTGGAGATGGGTAGAAGTGCTGGCATCTGAGTCCCCTTTACGCCCACATTTGTGGCTCCTGACATTTTATGACGGAGGTGGCACGGGATTGGAATGATCGAACGTCAATTTCTCAACAGCATTCTGGGCTATCGCCCACCCCTTTCAAAGAGGGTAGCTGCCTGGCCCTGCCAACCCTCTGCAGTGTGTGCCTCCGGTTCCTCCTCATGGCAGACGCACTTATAAATAGACATGAGGGTGGTGTGGCTATGAGGCCAGCGCGTGGCATGAGGGCAGCTGAAGGCTGCGCAGGGACACTTTTGTGTGCGCTATGGACACTGGGTCGTGCGGGAGGGGGGGGGGGGTTGGGCAGCATGTAACCCAGGAGAAGAGGCAGTGGTGTGACCCGCAGACAGTGATTGTCCTTGGTTGCAGGTAGTGTGGTGCTTAGCTAAGGTGTGCCTTGCTAATGAGGGTTTGACCGAAGTAAAAATTGTTGGGGGGTGACCGCCAGGCTCTTGCCCCCATTTTGGCTTAATAGTGGGACCTGGGAGCCTCAGATAAGAAAAGATTTAATAAACTTTCTTTTAACAGTGAAAAAAACAAAACATTAAATTAAAAAAAACGAAACCCATATTGCCATTTTTCTAGAAAAACTTGACCATTATACGCACATATTTGGTATTGCTGCTTTTGTAAAAGTCTGAACTATTCAAATGTCACATTATTTGTACCGCACAGAGAAGGCTGTAGAAAGGAGAAGGCCAGAATAGCAATCTTCTCTCTTTTTTTTTTTTTTTTTTTTAAATGACAAGTCCCAAAAATGTGCATAAAAATTGATCAAAAAGCTGTATGCATCCCAAAATAGTAATAATAAAAACCTTGGCGCACTCTGCAGAAAAACCCTTCACACCCGTCCAGTCATTGAGAAGATAAGGAGTCTCAGAATGCGGCAACGGAAAGCAAAAATAGAAAAACCTAATAAAAAATGTTATAAATCTGGTATCGCCGTAACCCTACTGACCCACAGAACATTATGAATGAACAATGAACGCTGTAAAAACTAAATGCACCAAAAATGGCACAATTTAATTTTTTTTTCTTTTTTTTTTTTGTATTTCTAATGTTTTTCTGTACAATGCATTAAATAGTACAATAAAAAATACAACTTGTCCTGCAAAAATAAGTTATGACTCTTGGAAGGCGGGGGAGGGAAAGAGAAATGAAAAATATCTGGTCCTGAAGGAGTTAAAGCTTGCTGATAGAATTCTGCAGACAGAAGCAAAAATAAAATCGCCTTATGACCCTTTTACATAGATTGTCATTCAGATTCCTACTTTCAGTGTCTTATCGTTAAATGCAGAAGAGAAAACAAGGGGATCTGCTATCTGGGACCTAATTCTTACCAACAGGGAGGGAATGGTTGGGGAAGTAAGGGTGGCTGGGACCTTAGGAGGCAGTGATCATGATATCCTTGGATGTTGGATAACAAGGGGAGGAAGACCTGAGAAGACTCAGACCGCAAGGATGGATTTCAGAAAGGCAGATTTCACTGAACTCAGAAAGAGGAAGAATCCAATGGCCGGATGTTCTTAAGGACAGAAATGTCCAAGAAGGGAAATATTGTGAAATGAGATTCTCAAAGCACAATCGTTACCAATGCCTAAAAGAAGGAAGAATGGATGGATGAACACAGAACTTGTAGACATGTTAAAAACGAAGAAAAATATGTTTATCAAATGGAAAGAGGGGGAATATCTAAAGAGAATATAATGTGGTCTGCAGAAACTGTAGGGGGAAGTGTCAGAATGGAGTAATGAACCAGAGCCAGCATGGGGTTGTAACAAACAAGGCATGCCATACAAATCTAATTTCCTTCTATGACAGAATTACCAACTGGGTTGATCAGGGAAATGCGGTGGATACAGTATATCCTGACCTTAGTAAAGCATTTGAGTGGTCATAAATGGCTGCACATCCAAGTTTAAGAATGTATCAAGTGGGGACCACAAGGCTCTGTCCTGGGCCCAGTGTTGGTCAACATTGTTATATATGATCTGGAGGAGGGAATTGTGGGAAACTGATCAAATATTTCCTACGACACAAAGCTAGGAGGGATAGCCAACACTAGGGAAGAGAGAGGGAGGATTCAAAAAGATCTAGAAAAGCTTGCACAGTGAGCAGCAACTAACAGAATGGTATTTAATATAGATGAGCGAGTATACTCGCTAAAGGCAATTGCTCGAGTGAGCATTGCCTTTAGTGAGTATCTCCCCCGCTCGAGACGGAAGGTTCGGGTGCCGGCAGCGGGCACGGAGCTGCGGGGGAGAGCGGGGCGGAACGGAAGGGAGATCTCTCTCTCTCCCTCTCTCCCCCCCGCTCCCTCCTGCTGACAGCCGCTACTCACCGCTCCCCCGCGCTGGCACCCGAACCTTCTGTCTCGAGTGGGGGAGATACTCGCTAAAGGCAATGCTCGAGCAATTGCCTTTAGCGAGTATACTCGCTCATCTCTAGTATTTAACATTGAGAAATGTAAAGTCCTACATCTGGGCAAGAAAAATGAAAAAAGCACATACAGAGTGGGAGGAATTGGGCTAAGCAGCAGCACATGTGAAAAAGACTTGGGTATACTAATAGATCATAGACTGAACATGAGTCAACAATGTGATGCAGCAGCCAAAAAGGCAAACCCAATTCTGGGATGTATTAGGAGAAGCATAGAGTCTAGATCACATGAGGTCATTATCCCCCTCTACTCTTCCTTAGTCAGACCTCATCTGGAATACTGGGTCCAATTCTGGGCACCCCACTTTATAAAAGACAGACAAACTGGAGCAAGTTCAGAGAAGAGTTACCAAGATGGTGAGCGGTCTGCAAATCATGTCCTATGAGGAACAGTTAAAGGATCTGGGAATGTTTAGCAGAAGAGAAGGCTGAGAGGAGACTTAATATCTGTCTACAAATATCTGAAGGGCTGTCACAGTGCAGAGGGATCAGCCCTATTCTCATCTGCACAAGGAAAGACTAGAAGCAATGGGATGAAACTGAAAGGGAGGAGACAGATTAGATTTTAGACAGTGAGGGGATCAATGAGTGGAACAAGTTACCACGGGAGATGGGGAGTTCTCCTTCAATGGAAGTCTTCAGAGACCGGACAAACATCTTTCTGGGATGATTTAGTGAATCCTGCACTCAGCAGGGGGTTGGACCCGATGTCCCCTGAGGTCCCTTCCAACTACACCATTTTAAGATTATTGTTCGCTGATCGGTTTATGCACGAATTAAAATCAAGTCAGTCAACTTGTGTAAACAAGCTGTTCCTCATCTGTGAGCGACTGCCTGTTTACTGTGATCGGAGGTAGGCGGGCGGAGTGATCTCCAACCCTTTTGTTTCTCAGTCCACTTAGCAATCTGCACTCCAGTGTGAAAGCAGAAGAGCTATTATCAGTAGGACACATTGCGGGCACTTCTGCACCTAACCATCATCCCATGTAAAAGGGCCCTCAGGCCAAAACTTGTGAAGGGCTAAATATTCTGTAAGAGAACTCTATTATGTGCAGTGCCTGATATACATTGATGTGCCATAATTGGGATAGCAGTATGTTAATCAAGTGGCGTTACCATGGGGACAGATCGGAAACGCCCTCACTTGTGTAAGTTGTGAAGTGTTATCAATGAGGTTGCATGCTCATGGCGAGGCAATGTGAATTATCGAAAAGAGGCATGATCGTGGGCACCAGACGAATGCAGACATTTATCGTTCTCCACTCCACAATGTCACATACGGGAATATGTCATATACAGTATTATCACCTACAATAGACACCAACGGGTGCTAAACGATAGATGGATAATAGATGATAGGAGAAACCTCTGTACTGACCCCTGATAGATACAAAGTCCTCCAGAGGGTGGGGGCGGCAATGACACTCTGGACTAGAAACTGTATAAAACTTCAGTTTTATTCCAGGCAAAAGCAACAGAAAAGTCCATTCAACTTAACACATGAAAAGATGCACCACGCTGAGGTCCCCTCAGGTCAACGCTGCAAGGCTGTACTCCCTCCTCAGCTTGTCGGACACTGACTCCCTAGAGCTGCAGTCTTTTATGCCCCAGTAACGGGGTCAGTGCCTACAGCTGAGTTCTCTGGGAACCAGGCTGAAACTATGGACTGAATCACCACCCTGTCCAGATTAAAAGCCTGGAGGGAGATATACTCCATCCACAACTTCACCCTTTAACTGCCTACATACCCCCCTCTTCTCCAGACCGAAGAGATGGGCCTTTTTGGTGACCAGACAATGCACCCTAGACAGGGCATCAGCATTACCTTGTGACGTGCCTGCTCTATATTCAAGGGTGAACTTGAAGTTCTGAAGCGAAAGAAACCACCTCGTCACCCTCGCATTCTTTCCCTTATTTTGCTTCATCCAGGTCAAGGGGGCATGGTCTTCCCTACGGGCTTCTGGAATCCTATATGGTTTTAAGTTTACCTTCATCCCGGGTTCAGTTGTGATATCGTGTGTTATGACGTGTGTACGACCTGGCAGGTCAGAGAATTTGTCTGTTTCTTGGCAGAAACTCTTTTGCCTTCTGCCGTTGGCACACCGAGAGGGCCTCCCCTACTCTAATATCCTCCTAATGCTTGAGGTAGCCAAAGCTTCTCTGTCCTTCCAGAGTTTTATTAAATTAACATGGTACACTTGATACGGCTCCCTTTTCCCCGGCTGGTGCACTCTATAGTTTATGTCGCCTACCTTCTCAACGATTTCGTAGGGACCCTGCCATCTAACGAGCAATTTACTTTCTACATTAGGCACCAAGATGAGAACTCGGTCACCGGGACTAAAAGTTCTCACCCTGGCAGAATGATTGTACACCTTGCTTGTGGCCTCCTGTGCCCTCTGCAAGTGTTCCCTGACAATGGGCATTACAGTATTGATGCGGTCCTGCATCTGAGCCACATGCTCTATCACACTCCTATAGGGAGTAGACTCGGTCTCCCGGGTTTCTCTGGCTATATCCAACAACCCTCTTGGGTGCCGACCATATAGCAACTCAAATGGCGAGAATCCTGTGGTACCTCCCGTATGGAGAACATGAGATAAGGTAACAGACGGTCCCAGTCCCGACCATCTTTCTCTACTACCGGCTTTAGCATTTGCTTCACGGTCTTATTGAACCTCTCTACCAACCCATCCATCTGAGGGTGGTATACCGAGGTTCGTATGTGATCAATTTTAAAGAGTTGGCACAATTCTTTCGTTACTTTGGACATAAATGGGGTCCCTTGGTCTGTGACGATTTCCTTGGGAAGACCTATTCTGGAGAACATAAGGGACAACTCTCATGCAATGTTTTTGGCAGTAGAGCTTTTTAAAGGGATTGCCTCAGGGTATCAGGAGGCATAATCTAGCACGACCAAAATGTATTGATGCCCTCTAGCCGACTAGACTATGGGACCCACTAAATCCATTCCAGTTCTCACAAAGGGAACCTCTATAATGGGGAGAGGCGCTAAGGGACTGCGGAAGTGCGACACAGGAGCGGTGCTCTGACAGGTGGGGCACGGCTCACAGTACTCTTTTATGTCCTTGTACACTCCTGGCCAGAAGAACCTTTGAAGAATTCTATCCTGCGTTTTATCAGTTCCTAAATGTCCCCCTAATATATGATTATGTGCCAAGTCTAGCACCTTATGCCTGTACGGCTTCGGCATGACCAACTGTTCCTCCACTTTCCCGGTTATTTTTATTACTCTATACAACAAGTTATCATTCATGGCAAAGTGGGGGAACCGTTGGTCAGAACCTGGTGCCTGTAACACACCATTTATCACTATGACATTTTCTTTAGCATTGATAAGAGTGGGGTCCCTTAACTGGGCTGTCCCAAAGTTCCCAGGCGCATCCTCCAGATCGGACACATCCTGAACCGAGGGGTAGGCTTCCTCTTCAGCGTCATCTCCAGCCAAGACCTGTAAAGGAAAAGTTACATTCTCTGTTTCAACGTCCACATTTACCCCGCTATCCTGCGGAGGTGTAAGGTCCACTGGGTTTACGTCAGTCTCTTGAGAAGGGATTATCATTTTTCTCCATAAGTCCCAGAATACAGGAACATCGCGCCCCAATATCATGCTGTGCATCAACCCTTTGACAACACCTATATCGTAGGTCACGGTTCCGACACGAGTTTTAAAGTTACTCTGTGCCATAGGATACACCTTTGTGTCACCGTGTATGCATACCACACTCATGTGCTTACCCGGTATGAAGCCTTCTGCTATCAGGCTAGCATGTACTAAGGTGACCAGGCTAGCCGAGTCCAGTAAAGCCTCCACAGAATGGTGGTTTACACTTATGCGTCGTTTACCTCGTGACTACTGAGGTCGTGGTACGCCTTCTGTGGTTCCGCAGTGAGGAACGGTGCTAGAACCTTGGCCCACTCAGCCTTGAGGAGTTTCTCTTGTTCGGCGGTTCTCTCAAACACAGTCAGATAGGCCTCAATATCATCCTCAGGAGTCATCTTTTACAGAAATTTCTGCACAGTCTCTCTGGGCTTGGCTGTAGTCTGAGTTCCCTCCTTCCTCAAGGCAGGATGTTTTAGGAGGACATCCGTCAGCCGATCCATCCACGCCAACAGCTCCTCCATAGCTGGGGTTGGCGCTTCCATCGCGATCGCAGGCTTTACACAGGATATTCACCAGGTGTCTTGCCGTTGTCCTCAGCAATCAGGATTGATGCTCGCATCCTCCACCAAATGTAAGAAAGTCCTCCAGGGGGTAGGGGCGGCAAAGACACACTGGACTAGAAAGTGAATAAAACTTGCTTCAGTTTTTATTTTAAGGTAAGCTCCAATCAAAGCAAAATAGAAAAGGCCTTTCAAAATAACCGATGCACCATGCAGGGTGCTCAGGTCCATGCAGTGAGGTGTTGCTCCCTCCTCAGCTTGACAGGCACTGACTCCTTGGGAGCTGCAGTCTCTTATGCCCCCATTAACGGGGTTAGCACCTACAGCTGAGCTTCCTAAGAATCATGGTGAAGTTGTGGACTGGACCGCCACCCTGTTCAGAATAAGAGGGAGATATACTCCATCCTCTCCTCCCCTCCTGTGACTCCGGATCCACTACCATCCCCAGTGCTCCTACCAGCATTCCTACTACCACCCTCCTCCTCTGCAACCACAGTAGATATGCTACACCCACCCTTATGTGGCCCCTTCCCCTGGACCTCCTTCGCACTTCCACGTCCCACCACCTGCATCCCTGTTGAAACTAGTACCCCTGAAACAGGAGAAGCCTTCACTTCAACTGCCATTTGACCTCCGTGACCTGATGTCACCGATTTTGCCACTATAACGTCACTAGGCCCTGCCCCTTCTTAGATTCTGGCACCGCCGCCGATGCCTTGGTGTCCCGTGCTGCGGAGCAGCTGCGATCCCGCGCCCAGACTCTGACACAGTTTCTGATGTCTGCCTGCTCCGGGCATCAGGATTCACCTCTGACAAGGTGATAGCCTGCACCCCCTCCCCGGATGCCTGCGTGCTCCGGGGGGCGGGGTGTATCTCGGAAGACGGCACGCCACCCGCGAGCGTGCAGTCCATGGGAGTCTCAACACCCACCGCAGGTGCCTGACTAAAAACGGATGCCATACCTTTCCCTCCCTGCTCAGCATCCAACACCATTACTGGTACCGGGGTCGGCTGAGCAGGGGGGTCTTTCCCATCCTCCCCCTGGGTGCCGCTGGGAAAGATTCTCTCCCTCTGATCCATTCCCGGGACCACCACAGATGCCGAGTCTGTTTGACCAGAGGGGCTAGGAAATGGTACAAAACGGGTGCATACGACCTGTCATTGCTTCTTCTTGTTCTGCTTGCCTTTTCCTGATCTTTCTTTGCCCTCCTCAGGTAGGTCGTCCCCAAAAGAAAGATTAGACATATTAGTAGGGGATTCCATTCTTTTAATTTCTGCCATTAAATAACCACCTTCTCCCTCCCTTTCCTTCTCATCTGAGGAGTAAGAAGCACTCAGCCTTGGGCTGGGCTGCCTTGGGGGGATGGGCTGGGAAATCTCCACAGGTGATAGATCTGGAGACGCCCTGCAGGATATCACACCTGGAGACGCCATTACACCTGCCTCATCCTCCTCACTGTCAGACACAGAGGTTACTGCCAACTCCTTCCCAGTGAGGTTCCTCATGCTGTCCAATCTCTCTTGGTTGCTCAGTCTTTAAATCCACCAGCATTCTGTAAAATATACTCTTTTCTAGTAGAATGAAGCTTAATGGCCTCTCTCACCTTCCCCATCTCTTCTGATATAGTGTCACGGTCCTTTCTCCTTGTAGCAGTCTCTGCCCGAGCCTTTAAAGATTTCAGCTCCATCTGCAACTTTTTAAGCTTCTGACCGCATGCCTCAAATTCATTTGTACATAGACGAATTCTGGTACTATACTTGTTGGTGGTCTCCCCGTCGGGCGCTCACCCCACCCCTTGTACTGGATAAGGGAATCGCCACCATCCCGTCCTTGGGAAGACTCACCTTTCTTTCCAGGTTGGCCTGCACTCTCCATGGAGTCTTGCTGCATCAGCCTCTGGGATCTTCTTAGTCGCTCTCCTCCTGAGACCAGTAACACACCGTCATTCCCCACTGGTCTCACCCGGGGAACGGTGGAGGATGTGCTAGGTTGCACACTCATGGAGGCCCTCTCACCTCTCCAGGGAGAGGGAAAGGGCTCCAGACACGTCTGCTCAGTAGCTCAGCTCTGCTCAGACTGCAAGGCTCCACCTACTCCCAACCTACTCCAGCCCCCTTGTTACATTCCTGAGTAGAATAGATGATGGGAGAGATCTCTGTACTGATCCCTGATATATCCATACATAGTTATTAGAGCGCCCCCTTGTTACAGTCCTGGATATAATAGATGACGGGAGAGATCTCTGTACTGACCCCTGATATATCTATACATAGTTATTAGAGCGCCCCCTTGTTGCAGTCTTGGGTAGAATAGATGATGGGAGAGATCTCTGTACTGACCCCTGAAATATTATACATAGTTATTAGCGGGCCCCCTTGTTGTAGTCCTGGGTATAATAGATGATGGGAGTGAGCTCTGTACTGACACTAGATATATTATACATAGTTATTAGAGCACCCCCTTGTTTTAGTCCTGGGTATAATAGATGATGGGAGAGATCTCTGTACTGACCCTGATATATCTTTACGTAGTTATTACTATGCCCCCTTGTTACAGTCCTGGTATATTAGATGATGGGAGAGATCTCTGTACCGACCTCGGATACAGTCCTGGTTATAATAGATGATGGGAGAGATCTGTGTACTGACCCCTGATATATTATACATAGTTATTAGAGCGCCCCCTTGTTACAGTCCTGGTTATAATGGATGATAGAGAGATCTCTGTACTGACACCTGATATTACAATGCATAGTTATTAGAGCGCCCCCTTTGTTTCGGTCCTGGGTATAATAAATGATGGAAGAGATCTCTGTACTGATACCAGATATATTGTACATTGTTATTAGAGCATCGTTTGTTACAGTCCTAGGTATAATAGATGATGGGCAAGATATCTGTACTGACCCCTGATATATTATTCATCTTTTTTAGAGCGCCCCTTGTTACAGTCCTGCGTGTAATAGATGATGGGAGAGATCTGTGTACTGACCCCTAATATATTATACATAGTTATTACAGCGTCCCCTTGTTACAGTCCTGGGTATAATAGATGATGGGAGAGATCTCTGTACTGATCCCTGATATATTATATATAGTTATTAGAGTGCCCCCTTGTTACAGTCCTGGGTATAATAGATGATGGAAGAGATCTCTGTACTGAACCTTGATATATCTATACATAGTTATTAGAGCGCCCCCCTTGTTACAGTCCTGGGTATAATAGATGATGGCAGAGATATCTGTACTGACCCCTGATATATCTATATAGTTAGTGGACCGCCCCTTGTTACAGTCCTGGGTATAATAGATGATGGGAGAGATCTCTGTACTGACCCCTGATATATTATACATAGTTATTAGAGCGCCCCCTTGTTACAGTCCTGGGTATAATAGATGATGGGAGAGATCTCTGTACTGACCCCTGATGTATCTATACATAGTTATTGGACCGCCCGTTGTTACAGGCCTGGGTATCACTTGTCAACAACCATTTTGGTGTCCGTTACATTAGAGTGATTTTAGGTTGAATTTAGGATGGTCAACCCTATTATGGTAATGGTTTTGCTAGATTGACTCTAGTTTTTGAGATATTGTAAATTCTACTAAAAAATTCAAAAAACTAAAATTAACTTGAAACGTATAAGCTACTCACTGTACAGTATGAAAACCATACCACGTCATTGTAAGGTAAACCTATTAAATACACAGTGACACTCTGGTGTCAGCTCAAAACACAAAACAAAATGCTCTTCACAATTATTACATGAAAGAACTGTCTGTGTGATTTTTGTCCTATGTGAGGGATCAAGAGATTCCAGCAGTAGTCTGCCATCATGTGCCGGTCCCATCTTCCTTGGTGTCTTGCCTCCATAACTTTGATATCTTGATGGACCTTTTCTTTTGATCCTCACTGAAATTACTAAGATTGATGGGAAATCTATTTTAGTGCTATTGAGAAAGTGGACCTTGATGCTCATTGTAGCCCCCAAATTATGAATGTTTGTGAACTAATTCTTCACAGTTCTGTGCTCTATGGTTCCCCAAGAAGTTCCTTGCAACAGAGACAAAACTAGACCAGGCAGATGCTTCAATGTCAGTCATGACTTTACTGAAATTGAATCGTTAATGAGCTTTTGAATTTCAGGACCATTGAGGATCCCTGCTTTCAGTTTTTCACTACTGAGTCCAGGGAAGGATTTGCAAATGTACTTGAAGCAATTAGATTTTTTGTCCATGGCCTTGACAAATTGCTTCATGAGGTCTAGCTTTATATGGGGGGGGGGGGGGGAGAACTTTTTTTCCCCTATCAACCAAAGGCTGATTTTATGGTGTTCTCTGCACCAACTGTCATATTTTCTCTTGAAGGCCATGTCACTTTTTTCCGATGATCTTGCTTAGCTCTACTATTCCACATGCAGATAAGCATTGATGCTTTGTGTATCCACTTTGCTGGCAAAGAAGGAAGTTGACCATCTTCAAATCAACACAAATAAGCCACTTGTGCTAATGAAGTTTCTGCAGAACCATCTTAATGTTGGATTCTTCATGAAGTTTTGTTGAGTGTGCGAGTGGGATAGATGTATAGTGATGACCATTGTGTAATAGCACACATTGTAAGCTTTTGATGGACTTGTCTATAAAGAGTCGACAGTCTTCTGGTCAATACTCTGGAAGACCCATCTCGGGAAGTAGCCCCAGGACATTACTGCAGTATGCAATTTCATCATCTTCACTGAAGTATGCAAGAAGTCCCTTTGCTCTTGTCCAGTAAGCTGTAATATTAGTTTCTGGCTTCAGGCAATTCTTTTCCTTCAGTCTGGATGCGAAGAGTTCAGATGCTTGCTTATATAGTAAAATAAAAAAGTTAGGAGCGCAGGAACTTTTTTATTTTACTATATAGTGCTTCAGTGGGTCATACCTAGAGTGTGACACAGACTCCTGGCGGCTCTCCTGATATAGCCCATCGGGATTTCGTGGATACGCAGGGAGACGTTTGGCATTATATATCAAGGCTACCTAGGACTTGGAGGTGTAGGTGGGGCTCAGGACCGGGCTCCACTATACACCGGGTGAGTCCATTTTGATTTATTGCCCGTATTGGGTTGCTTTCCATTTGCCGAGGAGCACTGTCCTGATATTTATATTTTATCAGATGCTTGCTTAGACAGACTGAGGTCTCGTATCAAGTCACTGAGTTCTTCCTGGGAGAACTACTGAGGTGTAGAAAAACTGGCTTCATTTTCAGTATCCCTAGTGTTACATTCAAAGTCCTGCAAGTCTTTAACTCCTGACGATGAAAGTTCAGGAAGTGTGGTAAATACTGGCATTGGAACGTCTTCCCTGTGTGGCACAGTTCTCCTTGCTGACTCCAAATCAGGATACTCCCACTTATGTTTCTTGTACCTATTGATGTCTTTTATATTCACAACACAAAAATAACTGTTGGGATCTTGTGGCTCTCTCCATACCATAGGCACTCCAAAGTTTAAATGTGTCTTTTTTTGATCTGCCCACCTTCATAGACCCCCCCCCACTCAGGTTTTACAAACCATATGAGGAGCCCAAGTCTTAACTTGGTTCCTAAGATGAATCCCGAAATATGCAAGATATGCTTACTTTGCAAAGCCAGAGATGTTTCTGTTCTTCTGGGGAGTGTATTCACCACAAACATTACAACTCATCAGGGCAGTTCATGCAACCTCTTTGTGAAGAACTCATATTTCACTAAATCAAAAATAGAAATTTTGGAATTAATATTTAATTTGACAAAATGTGATGTTTCCCACAAACCTAAGAAACAGAAAGCTTCTCCCACGTAAGTTGTCGGAGACAGGTAATGTCAAAATGCAAAGCTTATTTGATGAACACCCTGTAAGTAGAGCCAATTTGGAAAAACCAATGGCATTCGGATTCAGCAATACCAAAATACCCCATATTCATTGCAACTTCACTGGCATCTTGAAAATTTTTTTTTGTTGGCCTGTAAATAGATAATGGAGAGATCTCTGTACTGACCCCAGATATATTATACGTAGCTATTTCTTATTTTCTACCCACTTACAAACATTCTCATCCAGACCAAGCATTCTTATTTTATATACCAAGCTTTTATATGGCACAGTATCAAGCACTTTGGGAAAGTCCAGATACACAAGATCCAGTGATTCCCTGGTCCAGCCTAGAACTTACCTCCTAGCAGAACCTGATCAGGTTGGTGTGAGAGGAGTGATCTCTCATAAACCCATGCTGGTACGGAGTTATACAGCAATTTACCTTGAGCTCCTCCGGGATGGCATCTCTTAAAAACTATTCAAACATTTTACCCACAATAGAAGTAAGACTTACAGGACTGTAGTTTCCAGGTTCAGTTTTGACCCATTTTTAAATATCAGACCCACATTGCATGTGTGCCAATCCAATGAAACAGATCCTGTCACTTTAGAGTCCTTAAATATAAGAAACAACAGTCTATCACATTACTTAATTCCCTTAGAGCCCAGAGATGTATGCTTTCGGGACCTGACAATTTGTCCTATTTTATTCTTTTTAGGGTGTTATGTGTGCTGCTGGGATCTGTAGTACTAAGGTTCCTAGCAGCACAGCTCCAAAGGAGGTGAGGGCTGATTGAGCTGGCTGGGTGTGGTATTCTCCAGCTGTCAATCCCCTTTAGTCTGCAGCACATAAGAACCAGCATCTCTCAGTTGAGGCTGGTCTTGTACTGTTTAGATGTATCTGTCTTGTTCCCACTCAGATCTGAGATTGCAGTAGGTCTGTTGTGTCTCTCTGCTTCCCTAAAGACTGTTTGGACACCTGTAGTCCTAGTCTGCAGCAAATCAGTGCTCTTTTCCCTTCTTCTGACAGGTGTGGCCTCCAAACGTCTTATGTCTTTCTCTGTGTGTCAGTTGGTGAATCCCTGACACAGTTCCCTATGTCAGTTCGGTGGCTGACTGTCTATCCCCCCTGGTATTAGGACACTGTTAGACTTGCTGTGATTTTAATCTGTCTGCATGTGAGCTCTGGGTGGAGTCCGTGTGGTTTTCACTATATGTTGTACTCTGTGGTAGAGTCCGCTGGTAGAGTCTGTGCCGGGTTCTGTTCTGTCCTGTTGTAGCTTGCTGTGTGACCTGTGTTCTGTTCTGTCCTGTTGCAGCTTGCTGTGTGACCTGTGTCTGGTGCTGCTGGACTCCTGGTTAGTGTAGGGAGTAGCAATATAGCCAGGAGCCATGAAGTGGCCCGCTAGCTTCTACGTTTTGATGAAAATGTCAACTAATACCTCATATTTATATTCAGTGTACCATCTGCTATTAGGGTTTGCATTTTGGCTGCTGTTTGCTGAGTTTTCTGGCTCTGTGTCCTTTAGTTCTGCCCTGTCATGTGGCATGTGTATGTATCCTGTTGTGGTGCGTGGTTCCTAGGAGCAGCTAGGACCCAGATCCAAAGACCACTGGCCCGCCCTTTATCGTGGCAATGTCCCTGCTTAAGTAGGGCCATGTCATCCCTCCTCTTGTAGTTCAGGGCTAGTTGTCCAAAACCTGTGTGTATCCGTTCTTGGTCACGATCCTGTGGGCCCCGTGCTTAGTTGCACACACGATTGTAACATAAGGCTGCTCTGCACTTCTTCCTGGGTTCAACTATTGACATTTAGTGGAGAGTTTACTTTATCACTTTGCACTCACCTGACATTTCATTTTCCTCTGTGAATACATTGGAGAAAAAACGATTTAATAGATTTGCTTTCTCCTCATCGCCCTCTACAACTTTTCCTACATTTATTAAAGGGCCAGCACTTCCAGTATTAATCTTTTTTTAGTTGAAGAACAGTTTAAGGTCAGTTTTACTCTCCTTGGCAGTAAGTCTTTCTGCTTCCATCTTTGCTGCTTTTATCTGTTTTTTACATAATTCATTTTATCCTTTTAGAGGTTTTTAGTTCTTCTTCGCTGCCTTCTTGTTTTAGTAGTTTAAACCCTTTGTTCGCTGTTTATTGCTCCCTTTAGATTCTTATTGCCCAACATTGGTTTTCTCCTATTCCTAACCCTTTTATTTCTCTAAGGTATGAACCGCTCACAGTAAGTTGGTAGGACATTTGTAAACACTAGACTGACCCGATGTTCGTTACGCTAACATAACAGCCATCTTTCCAAGCTTTGTAATGTTTTCACCATCTGCAAGATTTTTCTCCGAGTGGAAAATTGCAGTCGCTGTCGGCTCATGTGAGCAGACATGTGCATGCTGCATGGGTTTGAATTGGTGCAGAATGCTGCGGGTCGTCTGCACAGGAGATGATCGCCGATTTCACAATTCAAACCCAGTCTGGTGCAGCCAGCCTCTCTTTGTCGTTTTCTTTCTTTCTTTCTTTCTTTCTTTCTGTCTCTATCTCTATCTATCTTTCTATATCTATCTCTGAATCCCCTCTAATCTCTCACAGCTTGCCATGTGTCTTTCACCATGTCTCTTCTCTCCTCACATTCGGCTTCACTGATTACTGATTTCGGCTTCCTATGAACATCGCTTAGCAACGCAACACTTCACTCTCTCGCGATGACACAGCCATAGATGTAACATTGTAACTTTACACTCCTCGGACTGCTCACTGAAGCTATTAACCTCACGTTTTATAATTTGATGGTGGTGGTGAGTGTGCGCCTCATCTAATGACACCAAAATCAGCCATCAGAGTTAAAGCCAATACGTCAAACTGTGGTGCAAGAGAAAGCATGTAGGCTTATTTCTATTAGATTTCCCACTTGTCCGTAGTTTTATTTTTAAGGACATTGTCTCAGTCAGTAAGGTTAAGGATGTCTCTGAGCTGATGGAACTTGGCCTTCCTAAAGTTTCAGTATTTTCGTAGCTCCCCTATAAAACTCTCTCTTGTAGAACAAATGGAAAAGTGATGGTCACTATTTCCCAGGTGCCCCCAAACTGCACCCCTATTATTTTGTCAGGTCTGTTGGTTAGTATTAAGTCCACAATGGCCGTCCTTCTAGTCGGGTTCTGTACAAGTTGGGTAATTATCTTTAGTAATTGACAATAAGCTGTTACCTTTATGAGATCCGCAGGTTTCGTCTCCCCAGTTTATATCCAGATAAAGTCCCCCCATAATAATTCCCTCATTGGGATTCAATTTCCAAAATCCAACTCATACCTCACATTTATTATATAATATGCACATGCAGTGCGGCTTTTAGATGCCATGGGAGACCAGGCTGGCAGTACCAATGTGCTTCAGTTATTGAGGTGCAAGGCAACCCGCCAAACTATTATGGAATCATTAATAGGTTGCTGGACTGCATGGGGCACGACATGTATCAGAATGATCTGACATTTTGTATCTACTCTGTGTATACACAAGCAGCCACCTCCCTCTATATTAGGAGGTTGTGTGAGTGCCTGTTTCATCGGTGTCCTCCACAGGTGTAGCTGGCTCCCTCATTTGGCAGTTTGCTACCTGCATGTTGAGGTGGTGCACATGCTTGCCCTCCTGAGTTAGTAATTATATGGCCGTTTTCAGTAATTGCCTGTTATTCTGTCAGGTCTGTTGGTTAGTATTAAAGGAGATGTCCCGAGGCAGCAAGTGGGTCTATACACTTCTGTATGGCCATAATAATGCACTTTGTAATGTACATTGTGCATTAATTATGAGCCATACAGAAGTTATAAAAAGTTTTATACTTACCTGCTCCGTTGCTGGCGTCCTCGTCTCCATGGTGCCGACTAATTTTCGCCCTCCGATGGCCAAATTAGCCGCGCTTGCGCAGTCCGGGTCTTCTCCTCTTCTCTATGGGGCTCCGTGTAGCTCCGTGTAGCTCCGCCCCGTCACGTGCCGATTCCAGCCAATCAGGAGGCTGGAATCGGCAATGGACCGCACAGAAGCCCTACGGTCCATGAAGACAGAGGATCCCGGCGGCCATCTTCAGCAGGTGAGTATGAAGACGCCGGACCGCCGGGATTCAGGTAAGCGCTGTGCGGGTGGTTTTTTTAACCCCTGCATCGGGGTTGTCTCGCGCCGAACGGGGGGGGGGGGTTTAAAAAAAAAAAAACCCGTTTCGGCGCGGGACATCTCCTTTAAGTCCACAATGGCCGTCCCTCTAGTCGGGTTCTGTACAAGTTGGGTAATTATCTTTAATAATTGACAGGAAGTCATTACCTTCATGAGATCCACAGGTTTCATCTCCCCAGTTTATATCTGGATAGTTAATATAATTACCTCGCTGTGATTTGCTGCTTCATCTATTTGCCTCAGTAATAGATTTTTGATGGCTTTTCTTATATTTGGTGTCTATAGAAAAACCCCTATGAGGAGTTTTTTTTATTGTTTTTCCCTCCATGTATCTTTACCCATAGAGACTCCAACTATTCATCTCCCTCCCATATATTTTACCATAGTGTGGGAACAGGATTTTATATAACTACAAGCCCCTCCCCCTTTCAGTTTTTAACGTTTTCTTTTAAATAGACTGTAACCCTGTAAGTTCACTGCTCAGTCACAGCTTTCACCCAACCAGATCTCATTTATTCCCCCTATGTTGTACTTTTCGGGCATTTTTACTTTTAGTTCATCAACTTTATTGGTCAGATTTATAGTGTAAGTCCTCCTTATTGGTCAGAATTCTAGCATTAGTCACCATACAGTTTAGAAGGTTTTGGTTATTTTTTATTTTAAGCTGATCTCTTGAACTGTTCCGTCAGTTCTAACTGTACTAACCCCTCCCACCACTCCACCCCCACTTCCATTACTTAGTCCCAGATCACTGTCTACACTGTCTTTCCCTATATCTCTCTGGTTGACCCCAGTCTCTAGTTTAAACAATCTTCGAACCTTCTAGCCATCTTCACCCACAGCACAGCTGATCCCTCCCTATTGAGATGCAGCCCGTCCCCACGGTAACCATAGTTCTCCAGGAACCCATACCCCTCTTTCTTACA